>NC_048604.1:5247716-5327786 GCF_003668045.3 Cricetulus griseus
CACATATGCCTGCATGGGGAATTTGTGTGTGTGCAGTGTGTGTGGGGGGGTGTGAATAAATATTATCCAAGAGAAAGTGGTTATCAACTTGATAGTGGTTGGGCTCAGAGGGGTTCAAGGGAGAGTTATTCAGAGCAGCTAGAGGGAGGAGAGAAATGAGGTAATTTTATATCAATTTACAACATTTTTATAAATTATGAAAAAAGAAAAACCACCAAAGAATTTGTGTAGGAAATAGGATATTGCTCTGTAATTAAGTGACAAAGTTTGGTTGAGAGAAAGCTATTGAATCTAAGCCACCTCAGAGACATTCTGATGGTTCGACTTTATTTCTTATCTTCCTAGTGCAAGGTCTTAAAGGGAAGTACATTGTCACACTCCTCCCACTATGTTGTTTCAATCTAAGAGAACATGAGTTGGTAAAACTTGGTTGCTCATGCTGAGGCATCTCAACAGCCCCAGAAACAGACTTCTTGATTGTAGGCTTATGAAGTCTGTGGAAGAAACAGTCAATGGAGCAAGTATGAATCTAGACATGGGGCACGCCTAATGTCTAGAGAGACTTTAGGCTGAAATACACCTGTAGAGGATCTTCTTCAAGCTCTTATCCTATTCTTTGAGATAAGAGGGGAAGAACCCTCTTTGTCCTGTCCCCAAACTGAACACATACACACACACACACACACACACACACACACACACACACACACACACACCATCACAAAGCAATGGGCTGTCCTTCAGAGGGGTACAAGTGTACCACATAATGGGCCTAGGCGCAAAGGACCCTTTCTGTCTGGGTTGTGTCTTTTCAGTGTAAGTCTTTATCTTCTTGCATAGATTGATACTAAAGACATGATGTCTCCACTGGGTCAAGTCCTCTGGAAGGTGAGTTTCAGTTGAGCTTACCACCCTACCTCACACACAGACACTTATCTGATCATTACAAGCATCCTGGTTCCTTTCAAGTTTGAATTACCATAGTCATGTATAGCTGAACAAATAGGGTCTGTCCTGGGTATAAAATATGGTTAAATCAGACCTCAAAATCGTGTGTGCCTTGGAACATGAAAATGTCATATTTTGAGAAAAGATGGAAGAGAGTGGTACTTCTAAGGAGAATTGGTGGCAGGCCTGGCGGCTCACAGAAATTCAAAGTACATGTGACCTCTTAATCAGGTAACAATGTGTAGAATACAGTTAGATCCACACGTCCTACTTGGGCACAGCACTACTCAGGGGACAAGCTGATCCAGTTATAGTGAAACACCTGAGCAATCAGGGACCTAAGAAACAGCTTCCTGCCCCCCCCCCCAATCCTGAGGAGTGACGAAGAAATGTCAATTGTTTTTCAGAACTGATGCAGGGTGGTCCAAATGTGCCTGCCAGGACACAGGAGACTATTCTGAAAATCTGCACAATCTTATACACTTTTTAAAACTCCCCTACACTGAGACAAGTCTCCTTCCCCAGACTGGCTGTGGGCCACCCGTGACATCATATGACAAACAAAGAGAATTATGACATCAGCAGATGATTGCCTCACTACTGGTGCCAGAACTCAGTGGCCACAGTTGGTTGGCTATCTCTAGCGCAAGGAAAGGCTGATTGGAGTATCTGCGGGGAAGTTTACTGGTTTACAGTCGAAAATACTTCTGATGTCCAGTCAGAATGTGGGGATGGACTCTGCCACCAAGATGGTCCTACCTGTAGGGCAAAGGCCAGGAAGAGAGAACCAATCTAATTCTTCTGAGTCACAGGTGTATAACAGAGAGAATTTGTTGAGGCAAGGTGACCGAGTTGGGATACAAGACGAAGCTGTCCAAGGGGGCCAACTTACAGCGAATGAGGAAGGTAACACCAACCTCTTTCAACAGCCCTTCCCCAGGAAGCTCTGGACCATCGTGCAGAACGAGACCTTCCAGTGTTTGAACTGGAGTGAAGACAGAGACAGCATCACGATTAAGGTAGACATGTTTCAGAGAGAGGTCCTTCACCGCAGAGCTACAGGGAAGATTTTTGAAACGAAAATCCTTCAGAGTTTCATTCGCCAGCTCTACCGGTATGGGTTCAGAAAGATTCGCCCAAAGGATTCCTCACTCCTGTCGAGAGTGAGCAGAAAAATGATGGTAAAGTACAAAGTTGTTCTTTGTCTCCTACTTGTGCTGATGAGATCATTTTCCTATCTGCACATCCCAGGAGTAAAGTGCTTTAAGCTCCTCATTTAGCAGACTATGTTGTTTACTGACTGGTGAAAGTAAGAGACTTTGACATTAAACTCCGGGCTGCCCCATAGATGTTGGCAGGGAGGCAGACAGTCCCCGAGAAGCTAGTTAGTGTCACATACATATTCACCACCTTCACCTATGTGATGGGGGAAGTATTTCTGTGTATGCTTATCTTATTGATTGTTAATTAAAATACTGTTTGGCCAATGAGACAGCAAGTAGACGGGACTAGGAGTCAAAGACGTTTCTGGGAAATGTAGTAGAGAAGTGCTGATCCAGGCAGGAAATGACATAGCAAGGAGACTCATATTTAAGCGAAGGAGAAACAGGAAGGGTCCCTTTTTCCAGTTCGTCTCCTCCAGCGGCAGGATGTGAGCCACTGGCAAGGAGGAATGCCAATAAGGCATCTGAAATGATAAGTCTTATAAAATATATAGATTTATGATAATTGAGACTGAGCTAACAGAGGAAGAATCCTAGTCATTGGTCAAGCAGCTTTGAACCTAATACAAGTTTCTGTGTATTCATTTGGGCCTAACTCAGACGGGAGGCTGGCGTAAAGCTCACACGTGGCGGTGGGGCTCAGGAGGCTTTTGGCAGGAAGATTTATCGTAGCACCTATGAATCATTTCTCTTTACTGGGGTCCTTTGTCATCACATAACCCCTCTCCCCAGCCACTTCAGTCATTTTCTCCACCTCAAAAATGACCAGTGTAATTCGGTGGGGTCGCTGTAGCTGTATTACCAATTGGCTTACCTAGGCCATTTTGTTTCAGGTCTACAGAACCTTCAACTTTCAGAGAGACAAACCAGAGCTCCTGAAGATTATTAGGAGGAAGAAATGGGTGAGCAAGGCAACATCTCCAGTCCCAAGTGTGGTTGAACAAGGGCAGGATCCAAAGAAGGTGAAGCTTTTACCTCCCGGACTTTACCAATGGTTCCAAAAGAGAGAGCACGATGGCATGAAGTCCCAGCAGCGGGGGCCCAACAACCAGACACCAGCAGGCAACCTTTCCACCCGGCTTTCTAGTACATACAATCAGAGCAACATCCCTGAAAGTGTCCCAGACAACTGTCCACCTCAGCAGACAAGTGTCCCATGTGGAGAGGGCACATCGGATAATGCTACAGTCCCTGCTTTAGCTACGGGGAATGTGCCCAGTAGCTCCTCACGGTACCTCAGGTATGGCTATATGATGTCAATGTATGACACCTGCTATTCCATCCTGAAAGCTGCCCTCTCTGCCATATCCCTAAGTCAGTCCACTGCAGAGGAAGGGGAGGAGGAGGAGGAAGAGGGAGAAGATGATGAGTGGGAGGACCAAGAGGAGGAGGAGGAGGAAGAAGAAGAAGAAGAAGAACAAGAAGGAGAAAACTCTTGTATGTTCTGTGGGCTGTTCAAAAGCCAAACAACTTCATAAAGTCACAGTCCAGGGAAGACCAAAAATTCAGAAAGTTTTTCCGAAATGAACCAAGTTTTGTTTTTACTAAATAAAAATAGATCTCGAGTTGGTAAATAAACATCTTAAATTTGATCCCGGAGTCTGTGTGCTAAGCTTTCTAACCTTGGGCTGTGTTCTCAGGGCCTTGGCTTCTACACCATTGGGTCCTCCTTGCCCTTTCATGGACAGCAGCAGCATTTTCATGCCCTCAGTCACGTGGGCGCTGAAGGGTGTGGAAACTGAGCTGCTGTCGTCACCTCACATTATTCTGGTATCTGGAAGCAGGAGACTCCTTTCCCCTGGGTCTGCACTCCCAACAGAGGTCACCAGGAAGTTTCTGAGCAGGAGCTGAGGGTCACTGCCAAGTATCCTTTAGCCCTGTATAAGCACACCTGAAATTAGCTGCCTGTCCGCTAGGGGTGAACACTAACTACTGTGAGAGCCAAAGCTATAAGTTTTAGTCCCTCTGCCTAAGAGTCCCTAAAACAAAACAAGCAAAAGAAACACCTCTAACATGAAAGCCCTTGTCCAAGGACAGGTAATTTCTGAGATGCTGGAGGCTGTTGTTCGTATAAGATAGCAAGCCTTATGTTTCCAATCCCCTAAACAAGGTTATTTGACTCAACTGCACAGGATATATACTTGACCACAGGTACATGGCAGGTGTGTAGGTAGGAAGTATGTCAGCAAGTATGACTGATCCCGATTAGACAAGGTGTGATGTACATAGCCTTATGTGTTTGTCATATTACACTAATCAAAATGTAACTTGTAGCCTTTTTCTGGGAACCCTTGAATGGACATGGCCAGGGTTCATCATCCTGGCCAGTATTCAAGTAAAGCTTATTTCAAACTTGGTTCAAAAGTGTGGCTATGTCTTACTCTCTCCTGGTGGGATGAACCACCACTATACCCTGAATCCTGAGGTACAGGCCATTCCTCTCAGCACTTGGAGCGGGGCAGTGTAATTACTGGACTCATAAGGAAAACAGACACTAGAAACTTTGCAAAAGAAATGGCAAAATGCTGCTACAAAATATCTACCATATAACTCTTCTCAAGCAACCTCAAGGAATCATTGCTAGATTTAGGACTTTTAAGATAAGGAATGGTTGGGTGAGATCCATCCTTCCTTGCCTGGGGGAACCTCTCCAGAGGGCTCTTGTGCTGTGGAAGTATCCGACATTGTTGGGCTCCTTCATCTGCAGTAGGATGATCCTTCTGTATGCTGTGAGTACATATTGTTCTCATCGGTTGACAAGAAAAGCTAAATTGGCCTATAGCCAGGCAGAATAAAGCTAGGCGGGAAAGCCAAATGCAGATACAGGGGGAAAAAGAAGGGCAGAGTGGAGAGAGACATGAGCCAGTTGCCCAAGAATCAAGATGCCTGAGGACCACTAAAGTCATGGCCACTTGGCAAGACATAAATAGAAGTGGGTTGATTTCAATGTAAGAGCTACTTAGCAATAAGCCTTTGATACAGGCCGAATATTTTGTAGTTCATATCATGCCTCCGAATATTATTTAAAAGTGGCTGCTGGAAGTGGCGGGAAATAGAAACCTCCATTTACACCTATAGATTCTCCTCTCCATTCCAGATTTGCCAGGGCACTGGTGTCGACTCAGTGCCTGATCCCAGTCTTGCCATCTGGTCCCCTGGATGCTGTTCAGGCACTGCCTGGGTTTCCACAAAATGAAAGACTCGGGAAAGCACATCCAGGGCTCCAGACACTAAACACTATTTATCTGTGCAATCCAGACAACAGTTACTGCTACTGATAACTAAGCTTCAGCACAAGAGTCATTTTTCTGGCAGTTTTCCTTTCCCCTAAAGGCCAAGGTACTTGAGGCTGTTTCAGCAAAGCAAGGGAAGCACAGCAGGAGGACTGTCCTCACTGCCATGCCCTTTGAGTGCATAGCGCTATGGGTGGTTCAGGTAACAGCTCAGAGTGGGCCATCCTCAGCATGGCAATGGTGGCTCAGTGTTGCTTTGGCTTTAGATTTTGAACTGTGATGGTGAATTGTTGAGTTGCGTGGGCATTACTTTGCTGCCATCTCAGCACCATTATATCTCTGCTCCAGAGCCCACAGTGGTCACACCCTCCTCCCAAAAGGGAAGAGAAATCAAATCCACTTGGAATATATCCTTTTCCTCTGTCCTAGGTTTGTGCTTCTAGTGCTTTGGGTTCTGAAACTGAGTTCTGGTGCTTCAGTTGCAGGTTGGTTAACACCATCTTATTTTCCAGGGCCACTACCTCATCAGCAGCTAAGAGTTCTGTGCACTGCAATGACTTCTTAATGGAATACAAGCCAGGGATTCCAAACTAGAGTCCTACAGTGGTTTCTATTCCAAATGCCAAGGCTGCATGTATGGCAAAAGGACCACCAGGATTGACTTGTTGGGATGCAAGGGCAGCCTTGTCACCACAATGATGACAGACAACCTGGATTCTTCTCACTGACCACTGAGGATCTGACAGATTGCATTCTGAAAAATCCAGCCTGTGAGGTAGGGGAAAGGGAACCCATAAAGGAAGCCTCTTTTTCCCTACATCTGTATGTGAAACTCTATCTAGGGAGATACAGTTATCTAGAAACTGTATCTAGCTCTGAAGAGAAATTATCAACTTTCTTTTGTCACATCCTTCATGTTTGTCCTAATAACTATGCCACTTGAGAAAATTGATTATCTGTCCAGATGCATGCTGCTTCCTGTGGTCCTTTACCCAGAGGGAAGGACCCTCGAATTGCTCTGACTAGAAGACCAAGCCCTCTGTTCCCCCATGAAACCTGTGCTTCTAGCTCTTCTGGAGAGACAGCCAGTTGTAGCCAGATTTCATGTGGTCATTAGATGGTCAATTTTAGTTGGTGTCACTGAGTCAGGATTATTGGGAACCTATCTTCAAAACTGGAGCCAGTACAAAATGGCTAGTGAGTACCAAGATGGACACCTGGAATAAAACTGAGTTTCTTCAGGCATCACATGCGCCACTGGACTAGATCATATGGATCAAATCATTGATTCACATTTAATAGATCTTAAAGTTGATACATTAATTGTGTTGCCCTTTTTATTTTTATTTTTTAATATTATTTTATTTTATTAGTTCAAATTAGGAACAAGCTTGCTTCAGATGTCAATCCCTTCTGCCTCTCTCACACCTCCCCCCCAACATCCCACCTGCCCTTAGTCATCCTCCCTCCACTCCCCAGGCAGGGTAAGGCCCTCAAAAGGGGCACCCCAAAGTCTATCACATCATCCTGGGCAGGCCTAGACCCTACCCCATGTGTCCAGGTCAAGAGAGTATCCCTTCACAAGGGATGGGCTCTCAAAATCCCTTCTTTTTTTTTTTAAGACCTTACATATTTAATACAGTGCGGTACGTCTGTACAAATAGAAAGAAATTGAGTTCAACATTTCTACACCAATATGGCTGTTAATATTTGTACAATGCCAACTCAACATGGTAAACTGGGATACTTTTTTCCAAAGTTGACAGCACAACTAAATTTTCCAAAAATTCAAATTATATATGTATATATATATATATATATATATATATATATATATATATATATAAAGACCAATAATGGCACTATGTTATGCATCAATAGCAGCAACAGCTTTTCCAGGTTTTGCAGTCATTTGGGCAAAACTGTAGAGACATCCAGCAGTCTCCATTAAAAAAAAAGTAAAAAAAAGAATACCAGAAAAACAGCAGAGTTCTGTTACTCTTGTGGTACCCGGCACCATTTTTTTTTTTAAATTAGCTTCTCAATCATCACCTGGAAGGACAACATTCTAAGCAACATCATTAAAAACAGCTCTGATAAAGCACGGTCACTACTATGTATCATAAAGCAGGTCCACATATGAATGAGTACGTATCATGTTTGTCTTTTTGTGATTGGGTTACCTCGCTCAGAATGGTTTCTTCGAGTTCCATCCATTTTCCTGCAAATTTCAAGATTCCATTGTTTTTTCTGCTGAGTAGTACTCCATTGTGTAAATGTACCACATTTTCTGTATCCATTGTTTGGTTGAGGGGCACCTAGGCTGCTTCCAGTTTCTGGCTATTACAAATAAAGCTGCTATGAACATTGTTGGACAGATGTCCTTGTTGTATGAATGTTCTTCTTTTGGGTATATGCCTAGAAGTGGAATTGCTGGATCTTGTGGTAGACTCATTCCCATTTTCTTAAGGAGTCGCCATACTGATTTCTAAAGTGGCTGTACAAGTTGGCACTCCCACCAGCAGTGGAGGAGTGTTCCTCTTTCTCCACATCCTCTCCAGCATAAACTCTCATTGGTATTTTTGATTTTAGCCATTCTGACAGGAGTAAGATGGTATCTCAGAGTTGTTTTGATTTGCATTTCCCTGATGGCTAAGGCTGTTGAACACTTTCTTATGTGTCTTTTAGCCATTTTAGATTCCTCTATTGAGAATTGTCTATTTAGTTCTGTATCCCATTTTTTAATTGGATAGGTTGGTGTTTTCAAGAATAGCTTCTTGAGTTCTTTGTATATTTTGGAGATCAGCCTTCTGTCAGATGTGGGGTTGGTGAATATCTTTTCCCAGTCTGTGGGCTGTCATTTTGTCTTGCTGACTGTGTCCTTTGCCTTATAGAAGCTTCTCAGTTTCAGGAGGTCCCATTTATTAATTGTTGATCTCAGTGTCTGTGCTACTGGTGTTATGTTCAGGAAGCGGTCTCCTGTACCGATTAATTCAAGGGTATTTCCCACTTTATCTTCTAGTAGGTTCAGTGTGGCTGGGTTTATGTTGAGGTCTTTAATCCATTTTGACTTAAGTTTTGTGCAGGGTGAAAGGCTTGGGTCTATCTGCAGTCTTCTACATGTTTGCAACCAGTTATGCCAGCACCATTTGTTGAAGATGTTCTCTTTGTTCCAGCATATACATTTGGATTGTTTGTCAAAAATCAGGTGTTAGTAGGTGTGTGGGTTAATATCAGGGTTTTCAACTCTATTCCATTGGTCTACCTGTCTATTTTTGTGCTAATACCAAGATGTTTTCAGGACTATAGCTCTGTAATAGAGCTTAAAGTTAGGGATGGTATTGCCTCCAGAAGTTCCTCTATTGTACAGGGTTGTTTTGGCTATCCTGGGTCTTTTGTTGCTCCATATAAAGTTGAGAATTGTTCTTTCAAGGTCAGAGAAGAAATGTGTTAGGATTTTGATGGGGATTGCATTGAATCTGTAGATTGCTTTTGGCAAGATTGCCATTTTTACTATGTTGATCCTGCCTATCCAAGAGCATGGGAGATCTTTCCATTTTCGGGTAGCTTCTTTAATTTCTTTCTTTAGAGACTCAAAATTCTTACGGTACAGGTCTTTCCCTTTTTTGGTTAGTGTTACTCCGAAGAATTTTATGTTGTTTGTGGCAATTGTAAAGGGTGATACTTCTCTGATTTCTTTCTCCACCAATGTGTCATCGGTATTTAGTAGGGCTACAGTTTTTTTTTTTTGAGTTAATCTTGTATCCTGCCACTTTGCTGAAGGTGTTTATCAGCTGTAGGAGTTCCGTGGTTGAGTTTTTCAGGTCACTTATGTAGACTATCATATCATCTGCAAATAGATAGAGTTTGACTTCCTCCTTTCCGATTTGTATTCCCTTGATCTCTGTTGTCTTATTGCTCTAGCTAGAACTTCAAGAACAACATTGAAGCGGTATGGAGAGAGTGGACAACCTTGTCTTGTACCTGATTTTAGAGGAATTGCATTGAGTTTCTCTCCATTTAATTTGATGTTGGCTGTTGCCTTGCTGTATATTGCTTTTATTATGTTGAGGTATGTTCCTGTTATCCCTGATTTCTCCAGGACCTTTATCGTGAAGGGGTGTTGGAGTTTGTCAAAGGCTTTTTCGGCATCTAGTGAGATGATCATGTGACTTTTTTCCTCAGTCCGTTTATATGGTAGATTATATTGATCGATTTTCATAAGTTCAACCATCCTTGCATCCCTGGGATGAAGCCTACTTGATCGGGATGGATGATTTCTCTGATGTGTTCTTGGATTCAATTTGCCAATATTTTATTGAGAATTTCTGCATCAATATTCATGAGGGATATTGGTCTGTAGTTTTCTTTCTTAGTTATGCCTTTGTGTGGCTTGGGTATCAAGGTTATTGTGGCCTCAGAAAAAGAGTTTGGTAATGACCCTTCTGCTTCTATTGTGTGGAATACTTTGAGGAGAATTGGTATTAGCTGTTCTTTCAATTTCTGGTAGAATTCTGCACTAAAGCAATCTGGCCCTGGGCTTTTTTTGGTTGGGAGACTTCTAATGACTGCTTCAATTCCTTTAGGGTTTATAAGTCTATTTAAGTCGCTTATCTGTTCTTGATTTAATGTTGGTAAGTGAAATCTGTCCAGAAAATTGTCCATTTCCTTTAGATTTTTGAATTTTGAAGAATATAGGTTGTTGTGTCCCCCTATTCATTCCTGATTTTATTAATTTGCATGCTCACTCTTTGTTGTTTGTTAAGTTTGGTTAAAGGTTTGTCTATCTTGTTGATTTTCTCAAAGAACCAACTCTTCGTTATGTTGCTTCTTTGTATTGTTCTCCTAGCTTCCATTTTATTGAATTCAGGCCTCAATTTGATTATTTCCTGGCATTGCTCCTCCGTGGTGTATTGGCTTCTTTGTTTTCTAAAGCTTTCAGTTGTACTGTTAATTCTCTAGTGTGATTATTCTCCTGTTTCTTCATGTGGGCATTTAGCGCTATGAACTTTCCTCTTAGCACTGCTTTGAGAGTATGCCATAGGTTTGGATATGTTGTGTCCGCATTCTCATTGAATTCTAGGAAATCTTTAATTTCTTTTTTATTTCTTCCTGGAAACCATGAATTGTGCAATTGGGTGTTACTTAATTTCCATGAGTTTGTAGGTTTTCTGTAGTTCTTATTGTTGTATTCTAATTTTAAAGCATGGTGGTCTGATAAGACATGGGGTTATTTCAATTTTTTTTGTACTTCTTGAGGTTTGCTATGTTGCCAAGTATGTGGTCAAGTTTAGAGAAGGTTCCATGTGGCACTGAGAAGAAGATAAATTGTTTTGTATTTGGGTAGAATGTTCTATAGATATCTGTTAATTCCAATTGTGCCATAAATTCTATTAGTTTTTTTTTGTTTCTTTGTTAAGTTTCTGTGTGGTGTTCCTGTCCAGTGGTGAGAGTGGGGTGTTGAAATCTCCCACAATAAGTGTGTGCAGTTTTATGTGTGATTTGAGTTTTAGTAAAGTTTCTTTTACAAACGTGGATGCCTATGTGTTTGGGGCATAAATGTTCAGAATTGAGACTTCATCCTGATGGATTTCTCCTGTGATGAGTAGGAAATGACCTTCTTCATCTCTTTTGACTGATTTTAGTTGAAACCCAATTTATTGGATATTAGGATTGCTACCCCCGCTTGTTTCTTGGGTCCATTTGATTGGATGATCTTTCCCCAACCTTACCAGTCAGTTGTGATTCTGATAGGTTTGCCTTTATAGGTTACTTGACCTTTTTCCTTTGTTGCTCTTAATATTTTCTCTTTGTTGTATATGTTTGGTGTTTTGATTATTATGTGGCAAGGAGACCTTTTTTTGGTTCAGTCTATTTGGTGTTCTGTAGGCTTTTGTATTTTCATTGGCATGTCTTTCTTTAGGTTGAGTAAGTTTTATTCTATGATTTTGTTGAATATGTTTTCTGTGCCCTTGAGTTGGATTTCTTCACCTTCTTCTATGCCTCTTATTCTTAGGTTTGGTCTTTTCACGGTATCCCATATTTCCTGGATATTTTGTGTTAGGGATTTGTTGGACTTAAGATTTTCTTTGGTTGATGAATCTATTTCCGCTAGTGTCTTCAAGTCCTGAGATTCTCTCTTCCATCTCTAGTATTCTGTTGGTTTACTCACATCTGTAGTTCCTGATCATTTACCCAGCTTTTCTATTTCCAGAATTCCCTCAGATTGTGCTTTCTTTTTTCTTTTTGCAAACATACAAATATCTATTCTCTCCATGTGTCAGTGCCCATTCATCATAGATTTGGAAATGGGGAGAATAGATTCCCCCTAAATTGCAAGTCAGTAGGTGTTACTTTACAGTTAACTTTAGCAAAATTCATACAAAATAGTAATTAACAATGATCTTCTTTACTTGTTAACTCACAAGGAAACACCTCCAAAACTGCATTTTTGTTAGTTTCTGTACTAAAATGTAGAAAAACTGAACTACACAAATATTGAAAAGTTAAAAATTCCTTAATTTTTCATTCCTGGTACCACTACCACAATTTACAGGGCAATATACCTGATGTAATGAAAAGAAAAAGAAAAAGAAAAAGCTACAACAGATAAAAGACCTCAGGAATGTACATCTAATTGACACTACATTGCATTAATCAATAGCTGCACTTTTTGCAAACTTGGCTATGACAGTCCTGAACAAGAAGGGTTTCCTGTTTAAGCTGCAGTAACTTTTCTTTCTGACTATGGATCATCGTTCCTCCTGTGGCAGATTTTAAGGTTCCTCTAATGCATTTAGGATTACTGTCTCAAAGTAACCAGCAGCTTTCCTGACAACGCCTCGCTCTCTCTCCTGCTAAGAACTGTAGCCCTTTTCTGCTGTATTTTTAAAACCTTCTGCTACCATATCCACCACTTCCACCACCAGATCCATAGCCACCACCACAGGGACTGCCTGAGCTTTCCACCAAAACTGCCCCCTTTCATGGGTCCATAATTTGATTTCCAAAGTCATTATAGTTCCCAACACCACCACAGTTACCACCACCAAAATTTCCTCCTTCATTGTAACCATCATCTCCTCCTCCACCACCACCATATCCACCACCTCGGTTTCCATATCCTGGTCCACCACCACCACAGCCCCCTCTACCACTGTAACCAGGACACCACCATAGTTGCCACCATCACCTTCAAATCCATTATCTCCGCCATCACCGCCTCCGTAACGACCTCTGCTGCCAGCACCTCCACCACCATAGCCTCCTCTTCCACCAAAGTTTCCACCACAACCCAAATTACCTCCACCACCTCCAAAGTTTCCTCCATGACCCATAAAGTTGCCAGATCCACCTCCACGACCTCTCGGTGATCCAGCAGACTGCATCTCTTGTTTAGAAAGGGCCTTTTTCACTTCACAATTATGCCCATTAATAGTGTGGTATTTCTGAACAACAATTTTATCAACGGTGTCATGATCATCAAAAGTTACAAAAGCAAATCCTCTCTTTTTCCACTCTGCCTGTCTTCCATAACTTCTATGGTTTCAATCTTGCCATACTTTTCAAAGTAGTCTCTCAGGTTATATTCTTCTGTATCTTCTTTAATACCACCAACAAAAATTTTCTTCACTGTTAAATGGGTGCCAGGCATCACAGAATCCTCTCTGGAAACAGCTCTCTTTGGTTCCACCACACGCCCATCAACCTTGTGTGGCCGAGCACACATTGCAGCATCCACCTCTTCAACACAAGAGTAGGTCACAAAACCAAAGCCCCTGGAACGTTTTGTTTGGGGGTCTCTCATTACCACACAGTCTGTAAGTGTGCCCCATTTCTCAAAATGTTCTCTTAAGCTATCATCTGCGGTTTCAAAGCTCAGACCACCAATAAACAGCTTCCTCAACTGTTCTGGTTCCTTTGGATCATGGCCCTCCATTTTGAGACCGGACTTGCCTCTTCCAACTCGAGTTCAATATGGGCAGATTGTGCTTTCTTTATTGTCTCTATTTCAGTTTTTAGGTCTTGAACTATTTCTTGTGTTTTTTTGGTTTGTTTTGTCTTCCATTTCTTTAGGGATTTTTCTCATGTCCTCTTTGAGGTCCTCTATCATTTTCCTGAAGATGTTTTTAACGTCATTCTCTTCTGGTTCATCTGCATCGTGATGTTCAGGTCTTACTGGTGTATGGTTCCTAGTCTCCGGTGGTGTCATATTGGGTTTTCTGATGTTGGATGTGCTTTTACCTTGTCCTCTTCTCGTCTTTTCTTCGGGTGGATGTAGCAAGAGTTTCTTGTTCTCCTGGTGGGTGTGGGACTATGGTTTCCTTATGGTAGATGCAAACAGATCCAATACTCTGATGTGGGTCCTCTTCTCGTGGATGGAGGTGTCACTGTTACCCGGTTGTTGGCAGTGTTCGGGCGTGCCAGGTCCCGCTGGGCCGGCAGTTGGAGGCGGAGCTGTCACTGGGCCTCAGGGTGTTGGATCCCGCTGCTGAACTCCTTATGGCAAGCAGGTTGCTTGCATCATCGAAGCAAGCAGGAAGCAAAGCAGTGAAGACGAGCAGGAACCAGAAACATCCCCTTGCCTACCTGGGCAGGCAGATGGAGGCCGAGCTGCCTCTGGGTGCTTGGTGTTCGGAACCTGCCTCGGCCAAACTGGGACCTGCACGAAGGATGCTTGCCTCAGATGACTCTGAGCAGTGATGATAAACCGGAACCGGAAACAGTTCCTGGCCTATCTGGTCTGGCGGATGGAGGCCGGGCTGCCTCTGGGTGTTCGGTTTTCGGAACCCACCACCGCCGAACTGGGTCTGGCACGTTGGTCCCTTGCGTCAGATGACTCTCGTGATGCCCTTTTTAATTCCTGTAAGTAGCTGGTTTATGATACATTGGCCTATTACCATCCAGAAGTAACAGAAGGACAGGATTTTAGTCCCCTCTATTCCTCGCTGGCTCTAGGAGGTGGAGTTTGGGGAATTGAATTGTAGGGTCCCTGATTTGACATTTGCAAATGATGCATGAAAATGGATGCACAATGCACTGTGAGGGGGAAATAAGCATTTGCTTTACCCAGGTAAAATTTGGTAACCATGAAGTGAGTCATTCAATCAGATCCCAGTCCCCCCTTGTGAATAATCCTTCTTGAAAGTTTTCCTAACTCTTTGATCTTGACAGGTTTATAATACTGAAGTATTCTTCAGGCCAGTATGTGCTTTGCTGTGCATCATTTGCCCATTTTGTCATAAAAGGGAAGTGACTCCGTTTTGTAGAGGGCAACTAGTTTCCTTTGCTACTAACATTCCGGCCTTTTGTTAATCAAAAGGAGAGATGTAGTCTTTTCTGTAAATGCTTCTCAGCTGAAAGTATGGTTAGTAGGGGCAGCAGTGTGACTTCAACAGGCAGGACAATCAGAGGATCTAAGTCTCTCTCTCTCTCTCTCTCTCTCTCTCTCTCTCTCTCTCTCTCTCTCTGTCTCTCTGTGTGTGTGTGTGTCAATGCCAGCCCACACAACTGTAGTACCTTGACAATTCCAAGACTCCCTCCTTTGTGTTTCCTTTGACCTGGCTACCTCTGTCAGCACTATCTTGTGGGTGCCTTTCTCTGGATGCCGCCACTGTAATCCTATCCAGTGAGTATCCCTGAATTGCACAGATAGAAGTCAGCCCAACCTCAATTCTTGCATTGGCCTGTCATTAAGCAAAATCTCATTGACCTCCAAAGGGAGAAGCAGCAGTTCATCCACGTTGGTGGGGTTTCAGGGCACATAGGGGCTGTAATCAGGGCACTGAGTTCACAGACTAAGGTCAGGGAGGGGAGGGGCCATTTGGAGCATCACTGAGGATTTCTACTTCTCTGCAGGCACACTTAGAAGGAATGAGGATGGCAAGCTGGCAAAAGCTTGGGCTGGCCCTGCTCTGATTATGATACCCACAAGAATGGAAAGCATAGCCAGAGGTATGGTCCGTGGAGGGCAAAGTGCACACAGTCTTTCCCAAAGGTTCCTTGTTCTCTTCTCTTGGAAGTGGATCAGGGTCACTGGGTAGCCTTGTGGTCACCAGGCAGCACCATCTTCTAGCTCACAGGTCATGCCTCCACCTTCAAGTCAAATGACCTCCACATCAGGTCAGGGGATGATTACACCATGGAGAATGGTTTGTTGGGCCTACCCCAGGTGAAAGAAAATGTTGAGGGTATTTAAAAGCGTTGACTCAGATGCCTTTGCCCAGGCTCTGACACTTCCTTAGAAGGTCTCACGCAGACAGTCTATGTGGCCACTAGGAGACAGTATTAGGACATGCTGGCCCTGAGGATCTTTGGAGCTGCAATGAGAGTAGTAGGCAGGCTTTTCTTGCTGAGGTAGCAGGTAGGTATAGTCAGAGCTGTTGGTGCTGAGGTTAGGAGTCTAGGGAGGAGCCTGTGTGGTAAGGTGAGCATTGTCGGCTGGGCTGATTGTGCTCGAGTTGGAGTAGTGTGATGCTGTGCATGTTGTCATAGTATAATTCTGTGCCTTCTCAGTGAGAAATCACTGTATAGTTAGAGGAAACCGTACAGGAAAAGCCATTTACTAAAGTGCCTGAATGACTGGGGATAAAGGGCAAATAGCAACTAACTTGGGCTCATAGGAGCTCACAAAGTCTAAACCTACAGCCATGGAGCCTGCATGGGACTGACATAGGCCCTCTGCATACATGTGGTAGTTGTGTAGCTTGGTTTTCTGGTGGGACTCCTAACAGTGGTAGAAGGGGCTGTCTCTGACTCTTTTGCTGGCTTTTGGGATCCTATTCTTATTGAGTTGCCTTGCCCAGCGGTAATACAAGGGGAAGTGCTTATGTAGTCTTACTGCAACTTGATATGCCCTGTTTTGTTGATCCATGGGAGGCCTGCCCTTTTTGAATAAAAATGGAGAAGGGAAGGATTGGTGGAGGGGCAAAGGAGAGGTGGGAGGGAAGTCAGGGAGAGAGGGGGAAAGGGAAACATTAAACAAAAAGCAACAAACAAAACAACAAGATCCAGCCTAGAACAGAATATTTTACTAAGTCGTATATACTTTAGGCTTACGTATTCCACGAACACTGCCAACCTTAAATCTCTTTTGGGTTCAAGTCCCATGTGCTTTGTAAAGGAGTTTCTATGTAGTCACACCATAACTTTTTTGTGTACCTGCAACTGGAATAATTGTTGCATGGAAACCATTTTCCAAATTCTCTTGTGCTTAAATATGTTTACAATAAACCGCCTGGCATCACACTCCCCAAAATTTGATCTAGGTTGATGAAGTCAGTCTGAACCAAGTTTTCATTCTCACCTCTTCAAAGATCATTGCCTGCCTTGACAACTGCAGTGACACCTCTGCTAGCACCTTTTGTAAGTGGATGTCCTGCCTGGCTCTATTCTGCCTAACCATTGTTCAAATCAGCTTTATTTATCAACCACTAAAAGCAACACATATTCACAGCATACGGAAGGACAGCCCACATCAACCTTTAATGTGGGGCAACTAACCTTCGGAAAAGGTAAGGAAAGTTTTCCTCAAATTGAAATTAATGGGTTTGAGAAGCTCAGGCCTCTCAGTGTAAAGGGTTCATTACCTTAAGTGATAGAGTGGAATCAATATGGGTGCTCTCAGTCCTCTGAGACAAAGCATATTCTAGACCACATGAATGGTTTTGTCGACTACTTTGACCAACTGTGTCTTTGTGCACTATGAACCTGGACAACCAACTACTCCTGATCATGGAGAAATTGTGGATCTTCTGCCCACTCTATGAAAAGTTAGTGATCCTTGCCCTTTGTTTCTCACTTGAAATACGAATGCAGTGAAACAGAAAGTAACTCATGTGGAAGCCACAGGTATTTTGACAAGGCAGCTCATGTTTGAAGGAGCTGGCTGGTGAATAAAGATTTTCTATTGCCTTAAACCCATGTCTGAGCAGTCTTCTCTGGTGAATACCCCACAATATTTCTGGAGGCCCCATCAAGATGTCAGAGACTGAACTTTGGACACCAGGAGTCTCAGAGCCTCTTGGAGCGAGGAAGAGCTCAATGATCAGGGGACTCCTAGGGGATGCTCAACTTTAGATGTTCCAGGCCCCAGGGCTCCCTTTGGTTAACCACAGCCTAATGCATCGGAAGTGTCTGTCACCTTCACACCAAAAGGAAACAAATTAGAAAGTCATCTGGTTTGTCATCTCTGGAAGTAGGGCTGGTTAAAGTGCTTTCTGTTTGTGCCAAACAGCATGTACCAGTTCAAAGAGGCTACCCTGATGACTGCCATAGGTTTGAGTTAGTTTTGTCACATCGAACTAAGCAAGTAAAAATTCTCCTTAGGATTTAATTAAATTTTTTATTATATTTTACTTACCTCCTCCCCCCCTGTATGTAGGAGGTGGGTTTGTAAGGCATGACCCACATGTTCTCTCCTGTTGAAGGCTGGATTGACCATCTGAGGCTTTCCCTGAGGCCCTGATGTTTGGGGGAAGGAACATAGCTCCTTCTCTAAACCAGGAATATGCTTGGTGGAGCCAGTAATCATCTGGGGCCAGGGCCTTGGTGGCTCATCCCCAAGGCCTTGACATAAGCAGCAATATGCCGCTTGATAGAGCTGGTAAAGGCCTGGGGCCAGCTCTTCCCACCCTATGGGCCTATGGTTATCAGTCCCAAGATTGCTGTTTGCTCTGGTCTGTTAGGCTCTTGAGATACCCTGTGTTCTCCTTTTGTGCCATTGCTTGATGAGTTTATTTTTATTGACTTTGCCCCATTTCTCACCTATAAATATATAAGATGCTATACTTTTTGAAGGGGTGGTTCAAGACAGGGTTTCTCTATGCAGCCCTGGCTGTTTTGAAACTCGATCTGTAGACCAGCCTGACATTGAACTCACAGATCCACCCGCCTTTGCCTCCCAAGTGCTGGGACTAAAGGTGTGTGCCACCATGTCCAACAATGCTTCTCAATAAGTTTGTTTGGCATAAGACATACCTTATGCAAGACTTCCTAACTCCAGCATTTATCTTCTCTGTCTTTTATCTTTTTTATCCTTAGCATCTTTTCGCACCTTCCCCTTATGACCTAGTCACTGAACAATGACCCGCAGGTTCAGGTCAAACTGGCACCTGAACAAGGATACCCAAGTACAGGAGAAAATATATATATATATATATGTATGTATGTATGTATGTATGTATGTATGTGTGTGTGTGTGTGTATACTTATACATATAAGCAATACTTATATAATATGCATAGAAATACATATAATATTTTATACACACACACACATATATATGTATCAGCAATATATGAGAAGTCATGACAGGAAGACTGCTTGAAAAAAGAGGTGAGGAATCAGCAGTAAAACATGGGACAGCTAAATTCTAAAGAGAACTTTTCCCCCTTTAGATGCTTTGTTTGCTTCTACACTCTAAAGCACTTTAAAAACTTCTTTATTTTCAAACTGACATCCTCATTCATGGGGTCTGGAACAGTCCTAGGTTGGTTTCTCAGCTATCAGTCAGGGGTCCATGAGCTCCCCCTTGTTCAGGTCAGCTGTTTCTGTGGGTTTCTCCAGCCTGGTCTGGACCCCTTTGCTCATGTCTCCTCCCTCTCTGCACCTGGATTCCAGAGTTCAGCTCAGTGATTAGATGTGGGTGTCTGCCTCTGCTTCCATCAGCTGCTGGATGAAGGCTCTAGGATGGCATATAAGGCAGTCATCAATCTCATTGGAAGAGGGTATTTAAGGTAGCCTCTCCACTATTGCTTAGATTGTTAGTTGGGGTCAAACTTGTAGATCTCTGGACATGTCAGTTTGGCGGTCTGGGCAATCTATGGGGCCTCTGGTAGTAGATCAATATTTATCCCCAGTATACGAATGGACTTTAGGAGCCCATTCCACATAGAGGAATATTCTCTCAGCCTAGACACAGGGGGAGGGCCAAGGCCCTGCTCCAAATGATGTGACAGACTCTGAAGATCCCCATGGAAGGTCTCCCCCTCCATGGGGAGCACAAAGGGTTTGAAATGGGGGTGGGTGGGGGGCAGGGGAGGAGGAGAGGGAACTGGGATTGACAACTAAGAAGCTTGTTTCTTATTTAAAATTGGTCTAATTACAATTATAAAAATAAATAAACATTAACAAACATCAAAAAGTAACTTCTTTATTTTTGTTCTAAAAATCTGCCCTTGGTTCCCTGACAAAGTTCCTGTAAATTTCAAGGCATCTGAACATATTGGTAAAAATTTTAAAGAGAATATATGACCTATGAGGGCCAAATACATTTCCTGTTGATATATTTGCACTATGAAATTGATTCAATTGTAGTTCACCCCCCCCCATATTTACGGCCAGTCTGCTCCAAAACACACTTGGGGGGGAGGGGCACGACAAAAGACAAAAACAGTCAAAAATAGGGATACAAGATTTTGAAGACAAAAGGTGACATCAGTACTTCAGTTACTTTTGCTTCATGATGTCACAGAGAACAAGGCAAAAGGTTCTTTCTTTGATGATACCTTTATGAAAATCAAAACTGGCTTCTACTGTATTAGTTGAGCCAAATGCCCCTACCACAGCAGGGTATTTTACAGACAAATAGAGAAAAGACAAAAGAAAACAAACAAAACAACAGAACCACAGATCACAGCAGCAGCAGCAGCAGCAGCACATAGCTGGAGGCCTTCCTGGTCGGTGGCTGCACTGGCTCCTGAAGGTGAGCTCAACTACAAGAAAGCAAGGAAGTTGCGGGTCTGTGTTTTTTAAAGATGACCAGAGTTGCAATGGTGGCTGTGGAAAGTATTGGCAGAAGCTTTGAGTGCCGCCCCAGGCCGCTTCCTCAAGACACCACAGCCCAGCCCTATGCCCTAGACCTGCCCACAGCAGCCTCAAAAGAGCCACCTCAGGGACAGAGGAGCCACAGCCTTGGCTCAGAGTAGGCGGGGCAAAAGTGCCGGGAGGGACAGGCAGGCACTAACTCAGACAACTTCATAATGACAGAAGTCCTAAAATATTTCTCACTTTCAAGTCATTTTCTGTCTTCACTCTGGCTCTCCACTATATTTCTACACATCAGTTTTTACCAGCCCAAACTTCTCTAAACACTTTCTTGGATGCAAATAGTGCTAGTGAGCTCCTTCTCAATCAAAACAAAGCAGCTGCTGTTGTCAAAGTGACCTGTGTTCTTTAAACCAAAAAGCAACTCTAGAATAGGGGATTTGGCCCTCCCATTTCAGATTTAATCATGCCTTTTCTCCATATGTCCTTTAAAGCCCTCCCTTGGGTCAGACCATCAGACCATTTCTCTGGCTCTGTGACAGGGAAAATGAGAAAGAACAGCATAGGAGATAAATACAAAATAAATAAATAAATAAATAAATAAATGCATGCTAAAACTGAGGGAGAAGATGATGAGTGGGAGGACCAAGAGGAAGAGGAGGAGGAGGAGGAGGAGGAGGAGGAGGAGAAGGAGGAGGAAGAAAGAGGAGGAGGAGGAGATGAAGGAAACTCAGAAAACTCTTGTATATTCTGTGTTGTTCAAAAACAAAACAACTTCATAAAGTCACAGGCCACAGAAGACAGAAAATTCAGAAAGTTTTTCCGAAATGAACCAAGTTTTGTTCTTACTAAATAAAAATAGATCTCGTGGTGGTAAATAAACATCTTAAATTTGATTCCGGAGTCTGTGTGCTAAGCTTTCTAACCTTGGGCTGTGTTCTCAGGGCCTTGGCTTCTACACCATTGGGTCCTCCTTGCCCTTTCATGGACAGCAGCAGCATTTTTATAGCAGACACACAGGTATGGCTTATATCCTGCCAGAGTAACTTCACACAACTTAGGTATCTTAAAACAGGGACTGTGTTCTCCCAGGCCCCCAACCACAGTCAATGTTACCACGGCTTTTCTGAGTCCATCAAATACTCTGTCTATCAGTCTGCCAAAGGATTACTAATATGTCCTGAAAGTCACTGATACATAGTTCACACAGCAAGCAGGGCATTGGCTTAAAAATTAGCTACAAGATAAACACTACCATATAACACTTAAACATCAACTTTATGCTACCTGATTAATATTTAGGATTTTCTAGTTTAAAAAGTAGCTAGGTAATACCCATTCTTTGTTGTCTGGGGGAACCTCTCCAAAGAACAAGAGCAAGGATGGGCTACTGTTGCTTTCCTCCATTTGATCTCCTTTTCATCACAGATTCATTAGTGCATTAGTGTTGACTCACTGCCTGGTCCCAGTCTTGTGATATGTTTCCCTGGATGCTGTTCATATACTGCATGGGGTTTGATTACAATAAAGACATGGGAAAGGACCAATGGAGCCGAGACAGTATACATTTATAATCAACACATTTATTTGTGCAATCCAGAAAAAGAAGGACTAAAGTGAACTTCAGCAAGAAGTCATTTCCTGGCAGTTTTCCTTTTCCACAAGTCCAAAGTTGTTGAGACTTTGTGGCTTCGCTGACAGAGCCACAGCAGGAGGGATGAACTCACTGATATACCCTTCATTGAGAGCATAGCAGTCTGGATCTGGGAATAGCACAGGGTAGGATGTGGTCTGCATGGTAATAGTGGCTTAGAGTCACCCTGATATTTAGAGGTTCATACTATGATGGGCTAATGGCAGAGCCATTACTTAGTTGCTTTCTTAATTGTTCTCCAGAGCATTCACTGCTCCATCCCTCCCCGCAAAGGGATCAGATGCTCTGGGATATCTACCTGGAATATATCCTTCCCACCTTTTCTAGGTATGGGCTCCAGTAACCATCTGGGGTTTGAAATTGGAGTCAGGTATTTCTGCTGCAGGTTGGTTAGCACAGCTTGATTTTCCAGTTCCACAACCTCATCGGCAGTTAAGGTTTCTGGACACTGCAAAGTCTCTCCAATGTCAATAAGTCCTGGCACAAAGACAGAAACATACAGATGTATTCGCTTCTATACAGCAAGGTTATCTTTATGACGGCAGTATCAACTGATGGGGTATAACATATCACCAAAATGATAAGAAACATGGATTTTTCTCACTGAATATTGGGGACATGACCAATTGAACTAGGGAATCCTGGGTGCAGCAGTCATAGGCCTTAAGAAAAAGGAGAGAGTGACTTGTCCTCAGTGACTCCTTGTTTAAGTGACAGTCAGGTTCTAGCATATTGCTAAGGCTGGTGTTTGTCTACTGAAAGAGTACCAGCCTCAGCTAGGAAGACTATAGTCAGTAAGATTCCTAATTATGTAACCAGATAATTGAATTAGATGCTGACTGGTGTTTTACCCAGGGTACTTGTGACAGGCATTAGAAGCCAGCAGGCAGCCTTACTCTAGATAACACTTGATTTTTTCAGTGTGTATGCTGAACTGTCACAGGCCATGCCTTTTGCACATATTCATGCACAAGTTAAATGCTACAAACAGGTACTGACTTCACACAGGCTTTCAGATCATAATGCAAACAGGATCTGAGGCCCAGAGTCAAGAGGTAAGTACGTGAGTCTGTGGAATCCAGACCTATGTATAGCAGCCTAGTTACTCCAACAGCTCTTGAGAGGCTGCTTAGAAACTTTAGCCCACACCCTCTAGTTAAAAGCAAAGCAGAGCCTGATTTGATTTGAATAGTTTTGAATCCTGTCTGAATTGTCTACTTCATATTTTGTACAGCATTGCTTACCTGCTATCACACCTCTGCCATATTTCTCTCCTTCCTGTAGTAAGGTCTGAATCTGTGTCAGGGTCATTCCCAACCTCTCTATCAGCACTTCTTGCCAGGCGTCATCTTCCCAGTCCCTGTGAGCAATGTGGATGGCGATGGTACATTTCTGATGGTTACTGAGGAGGGGACGCCAACGTGTCTCAAGAGTCTTGACTCCATTTAAGATTAAACCAGCATAGGGCTGCCGGAAGGAGAGGCAGGGAAACTTCATTTTCCTCAGAGTCTTTGAGCCTAAACACAGAAGTACACCAAAGCTTAGCTCTTCAGGCTCACGTCCATTAGGCCTCACCTTCCCCAGATGTTTCCTATGTACCCTGAAACTCCACTGAACTTGACATGCTTCCTGTTACAGGTTAATGGTGCCCTGCTCAAAGTCAGGCCTGGTGCCAATGGCTGGAGTTGGGATGATGCATGGTCCATGTCTTTGGGGAGCTCACAGAATAGGACAGAGATAGCTAGAGAAAGGTACTGGGAGAACATTGTGGCCAGTGCTGACAGAGGTCACTGGGCCGTAGGGGAACACACAGGAGGGAATGGCCATCTTGACCTAGTCAGGCTTCACATCTGATTAGGCTGGCATTAGCACAGAGGAACAATCTTAGCTTTCCTCCTTTTTCTTCCTGTCTATGTCATTGTCCCCAATACTCTTTGCTTCCTGGTCCTGTCATTATAGGTCATATAGGTCTAGAATTGTCCAGCTCCAATCTGAGCTACTGAATACCAATCCTTAAAAGCTTGATTTACTTTTGGAATTCCCTTTGACCTCAAGTAGCCTCATCTGTGTCTCCTCCTGGGTCTTGTGGGTGTCATGCTTCTCAAGCCCCTTGTCACATCCCATGACCTGAGCCTAAGGAAGTGAATGATGACACTAAGTACGAGGGTACCAATACTCATACACTGTAGGGAGTAACCCTAGCCCCGCCCAATAGTCCTGGGGCAGGTACCAGGTGGACCTGGGGACTCGCCCATAAGGGCGGGGTGAAGGAAAGCCGGGATGACGTAAGAGGGGCTTCTTAAAAGGCTGCACGTGGGGACCGCGCGCTCTCTTTGTTCTGGCTGCGCTGGCTGGGTTCTTAACCTAGCTCTGGCCTGTGTTTCACCCGGCTGTGCTTGGAAATAAAGAGACTTTAATCCAATAATACACCTTCTATGTTTTAGTTCCTAGGTGACCAGTATTTTTGGATAGTGAATTGCAAGCCCAAATGACCCAGCAAGTAAGTATGACTCTCAGGACTACCGAATAGTAGAGGGCAAAAACATGCTGGGTGAGAAAGCGATGATGTAGGGTGGCAATGACCTGACTTTGCACACCTCCTATCCAGGTCCTTACAGTCTTCGCGTCTCTTGTGAGAGGTGCACTTTGCCTTAGGAACTGTTGGAGTCATGCTGACAGAGATATGAAGTCAGAACCTCAGTTCAGTCTTAGCATACCACCCACTTTCCATTTTAATAGTGCTCTAAGTAAGGTACATGAAGCACTAAGAACACATTAACTGGGGACAGAGCCAAGGGTGACCATTTTCACATAGTGACAGCAGAAAACACAGGGGCACTGAGCACAGGTTCCATCCTGGCTCTGCTGTCTACCCATGAACAGTCTGTTTTTGGCCTTCCTGGACCTTCTTGAAATACATAACTGTAGTCTCTTGGGTCTCCTTCAGATATAAGACATGGCCCTTTTAGGATAAAATCAGTCTGCCATTTGTCTTTCTCCAGTCATATTGCAACTGGTCAAGGCTAGCAAACACTAACAGTTTTAACTGTCAACTTGACACAGCCTAGACTCACCTCAGAAGGCAGTTTCAATTGAGGGATTGCCTAGATAAGATTGGCCAGTGTGGACATCTGTGGGGGCAGTTTGCAATATTAATTATTGTAGGAGGATCCAGCCTATGTGGGCAATACCACCCAAGGAATGTGATCCTGGACTGTAAATGAAAGCTAGCGAAGCATGAGTATATAGGCAGGCAATCAAACAGCATTCTTTCTTGGTTTCTGCTCCTTGGCACAAGTAATACTGTGTTGAATAACAAACATACAGGCTTGGCTTCAAGTTTCTCCCTCGAATTCCTGCCCTCATTTCCCCCAAATGACAGGCTGTAACCTGTAAACTAACATTTTCTTTCCACATCAGATTGGCCTGTGGAAGAAAGCCTAAATATTAATCCCTAGGCAGGTGGTCCTCGGTTGTATAAACAAGATAGCTAAGCATGAGCCTGTGAGTGAGCCAGAAAGCAGTGTTCTTCCTTCTAAGTTCCTGCCTTGACTTCCCTCAATGATCAATGATGAATTGTGACCTGGAAATACAAACCAAATAGTACCGCTCCCCACAAAGCGTTTTGTCACTATTTTATCACAGTCAACAGAAATCAAAGTGTAACATTCCCCTACATTGCTTCTGCTCATGGTGTTTGTCATAGCAACAGAATGAAACTAGAACACTAACCATGCCAGTTCTGTGTCACCCAGGACCATCCTATCACTCATTCTAGGTCCTAGAATACAGGACCTCTGTCCTGTCAGTCTGCTCTTGCTCAGCATCAGTTTTTCCATTCCATGAGTGGATGGTTCTGCTTCTGAGGACAGTGACTGTACACCTTTTACCACACAATGAAAGTCCCTTTTGTGAGCCACTCAAGCCTCCAGGCCTCCCCTGCCTTCTTTACCCAGTGCTCACAGCAGACATCTCCAAGGACTGGTGCGTACACAAGTCTCTACTTCCTTTGACCCTCCCTATCATATGATCAGCTCCTTTTGTATTCCATGCCCCGGCACTCCTCTCAAACCTGCTTTTACAGGGAGAACAACTTGGCCCATGGCAACTCCGTAGTCACAGCACATCATACCTCAGCATTCTGGCTGCCCCTATCCTAGGCTTCCAAGATGCTCACTGGCCTGCTCTGGCTGCTATGACATGGCACACACCTTGCTACTCAGGTGACTGAGCCAGGCTGTTGGACTTGGGAATTCAACTTCTATGAACCCAATTCCCCCAGTTTTCCCTTTGTAAGTGAGGTTATAGTCTGTCCTATTTTTGTTGCCTAGATGTAGTAGTGCTTACGCTTTCCCTTTCCTCCTCCAACCACCTGGTATATGGCAGTACTTGCATGTGAATGCTTCCTTAAACACCATCTTCCATTACCTCCACAGCCACCATCCTTTCAAGCCCCTACCATGCACTGCCTTTCCAATCACTATTTTTCAGAGGCCCTGTGCTATGAAACTTGTCTGCCACACTGCACGTAGAATGACCTTGGTACTGAGGTCATCAGATCATCTCATTCTTTGGCTGAAACCTGTCAAAAGGTCCTGTTCCAACCAGCCCAGCATCTACCCATTTCAGTAGGCCCCTTGTAATCTGGCTGCCCAACCTAGACATCTGCTCTCTTCCCACATCATTCACTACCCTGCAGCCAAACCAGCTGAGTGCCCTTCTGCAGGGTTCTGCAAACAAGTCTGCTCTGTGGATGAATAAGTTCCCCTCTTTGGCTTGTCTCCACTTCTCCACCTGCACAAGCAGAAGGTAGATACGGAGAAAACGTCAAGTAAAAAGATAGTTATGTTGGCTATCGGCTGGACGAAAAGCTTCTACTCAGCAAATTTTGGAGATCAACAATTAGGGCTGGCCTTACAAAGAACACACATGTGCGGTCCCTTTCTGGCTGGAACAAGGACAACCTGATGTAGAAAGTTAATTCTGCAGGTGGTTCCCATTATTAAGCCAAGCATGCAGGATCTAGCAGCAGAATAAAATAACGCTGCACAGGATGTGGTTGCATGGAAATGTCCAGGTGTACCGAATCCCAGTGCTTTCAATGTTATTGGTAGATGACACAGGGAATAATACCAAAAGCCACAGATAGGCACCCCTCACAGTCTAGGGTCTCAGTAAGTTGATAGCCTAAAAGTAAGGAGGGACCAGTGCCTGTGGAGTAGCATACATGGTCTCCATCCCCCTGCATCCACACTTTGGAGAGACAGTGAAATGCTGGCAAGATGGGGCAGGCAAAGACCAGCCTTGGGCTAGACCAGCCTTGGGATAGCCCTGCTGCGTTCTGAGTTGCACAGGCACGGAAGCTGGAGCCTGGGGTACCTTCAGTTGGGATGGGGAAAGCTCACAGACTCTCTGACTTAGAGGTTAACTGTCCTTTTCTTGCTGTGGGTCTCTTCAGCCTTACCGCTTAGCAGTCAGCCGACTCCAGTTTACAGCACAGTCCTCCACCTTCCAGCGTTCCAGGGAGGCCTCCAGTACCAATGGCTCCTAGACGTGGGTGGCTAAAATTGGTTATAAAGAAACCATTTGGCTAGTGCCGGCCAACGTTCTGGGTCTTTAACTCTAATTGCTATAAGTAGAGGGACAAGCGCAGAGACGAATCCCCGCCCCTACGCACACAGTCTTGCGTAAGCACGCACACCATATCCATTTACGTGTCTAAACATTCGCAGCCAATTAAAACTACAGGCACCATTCGTGCATCAGGGATAGGAAGACACGGACTTACGTAATTCAGCAGTAAGCCACACTGGATGTTGGGACTTTGTGGGACTTACCGGTTTCTTAAAGTAATCTGGCAGGTGGCTGGGAAGGGAAAAAAGTGAGAAAAGGAATCTGGGATTTAGTCGGATGGGTCTGCAAAAACACACGGAAGTAGGAGTAGAGTGCCTTGCAGCAGGAGGTGCGGGGTGGGAACTGTGAGCGCAGAGGCTTGTTGAGGAAGGGCTTGGGAAGAGCTGTGAGCCATGAGGTTTGGGATTGGGGCGGGGCGGGCGCGGGCGGGGCGGGCGGGGGCTGTGAGCACCGGGTAGGAGTTGGGAATCCGAGTTGGTACACTGAAGAATCACTTGGCAAAAGATCGGAATTGCCAGTGCTTGTAGTCTGGGCAGGGCAATGATCCGAGTTAGGCGGGGTGTTAGTGCTGCCTGCATGAGTGAGGCTACCGCGATACTAGGGTGGAACTGTGGATCCCAAGTTAGTTTGGCCCGGGTCTGCTTAAGGAGAAGGAAAGGGTTGTGCATGCTGAAATGGCAGTGGTGGGCCAGACTGTGGATGCTCAGCAAAGTGGGAAGGGCGTCAAAGAACCAGCCAGGGCTGTGAGTGGCGAGATAGGTTGACAGAGCTGATCTTTGGATCCTGGCATTTGTGATGGAGGGCTACAGGAGGAGGAGGGGGGGAATGCCTATGTTTGCTGAATTAGGAATGGTGGGGGAGGCTGTGTATGCTGAGGTACAGCTTGTGGGAAGATCAGTGATTGGTGACATATGAAGTAAGAATAGAGCTTTGGATGGTGACGTAATAAAGGCCCAAGGACTCTGAAAGAGAAGGAAGGGGCCGTTTGTGGTGATGTGAGTGACAGCGGGGCATGCATTCTGGGTTGGTAGTGGTGGGTGGTATTGTGTGTGTTGATGTCCAGGGGTGGGCATGGCTCTGCATGCTGAGGTTGGAGTGGTGGGTGGTGGTGAAAGTCTTGCCCTAGGCATTTAGGGTCTCCAGAGTACAAGGAAGAGGCTGTAGGTATTAACTTATGGAGAGAGAGGGCGACCTTTGGATAGTGACATACTATGGCCACTGGAAGGAGAAGAGCAAGACTGTATGCTGAAGTAGGAGTGGTGACCTAGGGTGTGTCTCAACAGTAACAGGGATGGTTGTCAATGGTAAGATATGAAGTCGGCCTGAGGCGTTGGACGGACATTAGATACAATGCGATTCAGGGCCATTGGACGTGGGGGGCGGAGCCGTGCAGGTTGAAGTGAGGGTAACTAGTAAAGTTGTGAGTGCTGACCCAGTTGGGTGAGGCCTTGGGAGAAGCAGGGCAGTGTTGTGAGCTGTGGATCCTGTCACACTACAGTTTGCACTGCTGATGAAGGACTGGGCTGTGAGTGCTGACCTCTGTGGCTGGGTCCTTGGGAGCAGTGGTATAGAAAGTGGGAAGTGAGCATTGAGTTCTAACCTCACAGAGGAGATGCTAACGGAGAAGCAGCGCTGATGGAGTTGACGATAACTAGGGGCAGAGATGAAGGACAAGCAGGGGGCTGCGAGTGCTGTGGTAGAGCTGGAGGAGCTTCTGTGAGACCCAGGTAAGGCTGTAGTGGCAGAGCTGGGTGGGATAGGAAGAAGCTCAGGGCAGAGCTGTGGGTTACGAGGTAAGGCATTTGAAGTGGGGCTGCAGGAAAAGGAGCAGAGCAAGACGGGGAGAGCTGACGTAGAAATGGGGGCAGTGACGTGTGTGGCTGGATAGATGTGTGAGGCTTTGGGAGGAGTGTGGTAGGGCAAGGACCTTTTAGGTACAGTCTAAGAGGCTTGGAGTGGCTAGGTGTAATTGGAAGCAGTCATTCAGAGATTATGAGGCCTTCTTAAGTAAGGCAAAATGGCAAGGAAAGGGTGACTTAGGGACCTACCCATATTCTGAGGGGACTCTAGGTGGGGGGCACTATAGGGGGTGTGAATGCTGCAAAAAGGCCAGGAACTTTTGTCTGGGACCTATGTGGCCTTAGGCTGGGTCTTACTAGGTAAGGCTGAATTCCTGAAGTCAAGCTGTTTTTACTCCAGGAACCACTCACTGTCCAAAATTGCCAATGGCCCTGATCTTATTAAGGCTTATTTCAAATGTGAGCTTGGCAGACAAGCTCTGGGTCCCTACTTCTGCTATACCTGTAAGAAAATATGGTCCTCTTCCAGGTTGCTAGGGCTACTTCCTGAGGACAGTCTTCGTCTGTTGCCTGGCTCTTTCCTGAGAGTCTGAATGAGACTGTCCTGGATATATCCTCTCCAGCTTCAACTTCTCTCTAACCCCACCAGTCTTTTAGGTGTTCTTGTTTGAGAGTCTCAATATAAGATGTAAATCTCAGCTCTCTTCATCTATATTCTGTAGTGTACATAAGGGCTATGCTGTGCACTTCCTTGTCTCTGACCCAAGAGACTTCACTAGGTCAACTTCTTTGGACTACTCAGTGTCCATACTCTGCAATGTTTATCTCACTTCTGTCTTAGTTGTCCCATTCCTTCGAGACACAGCTTCACCATCTAATGCCTAGAATTTAGATACTTTCAGTCTCCTAGCTCTGAAAGCATTTTGCAAGGATCCCCATGTCTCTTTCATTAGGCTCATGGAACCCACCTAAGACTGTACCTGTTATCTCAGAGAAAGAAAGGGTTTCTGAGTTCTCCAAAGCAAAGGGGAGAGAATCTATGTAGCATGTTAGAACTTAAATACCACTTGCCCAGTTTCCCTTCTGTGTTGGCTTCTCCCACCAGGCTTCTTCCTCCTTGGATGACTGCCAGCTTCCTACCTGACAGCTGACCACATACTTGGAGCCATTTCAAATCATGAGCCAGGGCACCCTGAATGTACACTGCTCCTCCCCCTGTACCCTGCTGTACCAAAGAACTGGAACTTGCCCAAGGAACCACATCCTTGAAGTAGCTGTCTTGTACTGGGGAGCTATAGAAGGGCTCCCTATCCTGACTCACACAATTTCCTGAGAGTATGTGTAACACGAAAAAGACCCAGAGACAGATATTGGGGTTGAAGCTTCAAGCTGAAGATCAGAGAAGCAAAACAGCAGCCACTAGCTCTTACCTCTACCTCAGTCTGAAAGGGCCGTCTTGTCCTCAGCGTGACTGAACTCTCCACACAACCTCAGACTGCAATCCTGTCTCCACCAAGCCTCAAACTGCAATCCTCTACTGTAGCCTCTCCCTTTTATACATTTCAAATCCTGAGATTAAAGGCATGTGATCTTAAGTGCTGTGATCACCTTTGTGTGAGCTGTTTCTCTTTAGGACTGGATCTATTTCATGTAGCTCAGTGTGGCCGTGAATGAACAGAGATCCCTCTGATTCTTTTGAGTCTTGGGATTAAGGGTGTGTGCTACCACCACTAACTCTATGGTTAGCTAGTACTATGGCTGCTGGGGTTAAAGGTGTATGGTACCGCTGTCTGACCTCTATGACTGTGGCTACCTTTGCTTTCTGCACCCTCAGGCAAAATTTAATAAGTCATAAATAATAAGTATGCTGTAGTGAGTATGTTGAGTGGGACACACACCACCACACAGCTTCCTCTGGTGCCAGATTGAAGAGCAGAAGCCTGATCTATTCTCTGACATGAAAGTACAAGGTCAGTTTTCTGCTGCAGTACTCTCTGGGCCTTGGAAGAATCACCTCCCTGGGTTATAGGTTGTGTCCAATAGCAATTCCCCTGGATACTAGAGTCTCCGTCTCTCTTGACTTTCATTTGAAATATAAATTTACTACTATGGTGGTTTGAATGTAATTGGTCCCCATAAACTCGTAGGGAGTAGCACTATCAGGAGTGTCGCTTTGTTGGAGTAGGTATGGTCTTCTTGGAAGACGTGTGTCACTGTGGGGTGGGTTTTGAGCTCTCATATATGCCTCAAAGCCACGGCCAGTGCTTCAGATCACTTCCTGTTGCCTCTGAGTCAAGATATAAGGACTCTCAGCTCCAGCACCATGTCTGCCTGTGTGCTGTCATATTTCATCATGATGATAATGGACTGACCCTCTGAAAATGTAAGCCACTACAATTCAGTGTTTTTTTCTTTTTTAAAATTAATTCATTTTTACATTCCAATCCTAGTTCCCTCTCTCTCCTCTTCTTCTGCTTAAATGTTTTCTTTATAAGAGTTGCCATGGTCATAGTGTCTCTTCACAGCAATAGAAACCCTAAGACAACCAGCAATCCTGGAATGATCTGCTTTCTAACCACTCCTGTCAGATCACATTCTCTTTAAGGACTGCCTTCTTGACTACTGCTCTCATAGTGCCCCAGTGGGCACTCACCCAGCACTCTTAATCATCCCATGGAACATCAAGCCTTGATATCTTTCCCCACCTAACATTGTATGGCTCTTGCATGATTGCTATAGAGATAATGCCCAGTAAGCAATGTCATTTCCATAATATCTTCTGTGCTTCGAGCTCAGTGGCTCTCAATCTTCCTAACACTGTGACCCTTTAATACAATTCCTCATGTTGTGGTGTCCCCAATCATAAAACTGTTTTCATTGCTACTTCATAACTACAATTTTGCAACTGTTATGAATCGTTATGTAACCCACAGGTTGAGAGCCACTGTCCTAGACCATAATTCCTTTGTCTCAACTCCTTTTGCACCAAAGAAAGGTTTCCCTTCCCTTGCTTATTTGACTCGGAAATCAGGATGAAGGTGCCCTCCACAAGAGAGGGTTCATTTTTGTTTATGTCCTAAGTGCTAGGTTCCATGAATATGTCATTTCCTTGACCCAGATTTGTATCATCCCTTCAGATATTCCTTAGTCAGTCTAGCTTCTTTCTCTGGGAAACACCTTTGGCACATTTCCCCCCTCAGTTACTTTTCTTGTTTGGTTGGAATGATAGGGACCACTTTTGAAGTCTGTGTACTATTCCTGTGATGAGTATCTGTTTCAGTTACCTTGACTCTTCTGCACCAGGGATACTTTGCTTTTGTTTAGGGCTACAATTGGCTGAGTATTAGCCAAGTGCTTGTACATATATCTACATGACAAAGAATATCCCATTGCCCATCCCTGGAGCCCATAGCCTTCCAATTCTGGTGAGTGTTTCCTCAGAAGTAGGTGCTCAGGTACTGTGACTCCTATAGAAGGACTTGTCTTTCTTCTCTTACATTTGTTGTGTACCCATACTTATCCATGGCTACATGACCTTACAGACTACACATGCTGGAGAAGCTCTGGGGATCTATGTGGTGATGGTGAGCTTGTTTTTTGTCTGTCTTGCCATTCCTGTTGTGTCCCCACTCCTTCTGATCCTGTGCTTGCTTGTTTCCCAGATTCCCTTCCACGACCTTTTTTCTTCCTCATCCAGGCAAATGGGATCATATGGTACCACCCTGAGTCATACATTTATTACTGATTTTGACATTTCATAGTGATACATTTATTACTGATTTTGACATTTCATATGGACAAGAAAAAGCCATGTCCCAGGAACCCTAGACATGGATGGGCTACTTACACTCTATTGGGTTGATTTTGTTTTGTCACAAAGTATATGTGGATGGGAAGGAGTGGCACTTTGGTGAACCTGCAAAATGTGGCAGGCTTTGTAACAACACAAAAGTAACTAATACATGGCTCTAAAGTATTTCATCAGCTTTAAGTTTGAGGGTTTCCAATCTCTTCCTTCCAATCTCTTCCGCTACCTTTCATTTCCTTCTTTCTTTCTTCTGATATTTCAGTCACAAAAATAACATATGACCCATGTGTCCTGCTGGACAGAGGGCTTCAAATGGCTTGTGACTATGTGGTCCTGCTCATTTGGTTCTATGAATCAGGGGTTTGTGGGCAAGCTCTGGAGGACAAGGTACTAGATAAGAATTGTCCTAGTGTGCTTTCTTTAGAAGTCTCGTTCTTCCACATGTATACTTACAAGCTTGCTCTGGGAACTCTGAAAACATGGAAAGGTAGAATACAGACAAGGGACTTGAATAAGGCCATTTCAAAGAAACAACAGGGGTTTGAGTTTATTCATAATACCTCTGCTCCTTTGTCTTTGTATTTTCTTCATTCCATTGAGTTAATGCTGTCTGATTATTTTATCTAGTATTTTCTGTTGTATTAATAACTTCTGTTTTAAAAGGATCTTAACAGAACTAAGTTGATATTCTCACTAGGTCTGAAGCCTGATATGGAGTATTTTGATTAGAAGTCTTTCCTCACTAAAGGCCAACAAACAAATTCACAGGAAATGGACCATCTCACTTTGAATTTAATGACATCATTTGTTCAGAACTATAAGTACAGAGGACCTACTGAGGCCATATTTCAGATGAACTTCCTTGAACTACCAGGTATAAACCTCACACAGGACAAGGTATACACTACTTCTGTTGAATTATTCCCATTTTCTGGATGCAGCACACAGCTGTAGGTCACTTGGAAGATGTGCTTTGGGTGCATTCAAGCATCTGCACGTTGTGATGCTGCAGTAGTACCAGTCTTGGGGACCTGAATACCTTTCTAGCCATCAGACATAGGTCTAGAAACTGGACTAGGGGCTGAAACAAAGCAGAGTGTTGGCTGCTTTGTTGGAGTAGCAGACCTCATGCATCTTCCCTCCCTCTCTCTCACCATTCTGGAGATGAGTGTTGGTCTTGTGTTCTGTGTACCCATAAGGAGGCCACATTGACATTTCATGTGTCACCTGTATCTTGAGCTCTTCTGGCTGCTCAGTGTTCATTTTTGCATCTGACCTTTTGTTTTGCTTCAGGCCTATCCCTAAGATGTAGGCTAGAAGAGATGATTCCTCATCAAAAGCCTCTGAGTCAACCCCTGTGAGTCACCACAGTAGCATAGACACCAGCACCCTTCTCCAGTGTCACTGGAGATGGTATCCCTAAGTGTCTCAGGTATCTGGAAGCTCTTGTCAGCCACAACTGTTCTGCCTCTCCATAGTACAGCCCTTGCAGCAAATCTGTAATGTGAACCTGGCATGCATGTTATGCCTATGGCTGACAGCGTGGCACTTAATGCTAATCGCTTCCTGGGTAGATTCAGGGAGCTAATTGACCCTTTGATTGCCTGGAGCTCTGGAAGCAGGTGTGTCACGTCGGGTCAACCAGTAAGCCCAGGACTAGGGAGCTAGTAGAGCTATGCTTTTATTTGATCCATCTCCCATAGATGTATCAGGAAGGAGCAGAATTGAGAAGGATGGGGCCCAACATGTCGGCCTTGACCACTCAGGCAGGCAGGTGCAGAACAAAACTTGCTCTCACACTCACACTGTGTTGAGCCCGGTTGTTGGTGTCATATCCTTGCAGCACCTGAAACACAACAGACCCTGGGGGCCATAATGACTGACTGACTGACACACAGACTGAATGAATGAATGAAGGAAGGAAGGACTGAATGACTGATGGGTGCTTTGGAAAGTGGAGAGTGTCAGCTGAGAAGCACAAGGATGCAGCAGCAGTCTTCAAGCAGCAGGTTCATTTTACCCCAAGCTGCCCTTTGCCCCAGATTGCACTTGCTAGGAGATGCTTGCCCCTGCCCCTTGTGTGTTAGTCCACTGTCTGGATGGTAAGTACTTCCATGACAGATACTTACAGGGAATCTGGAGAGCTGCTAGCATGGGGGTGTGCACAGCCTGCGGGAAGACAGCATGTCGTCCAGCATCATGACACACCACAGAGTGAGGTCAGCAGGCACTGCCCTGTCTGACACTCCCTGCAGGTGCACACTCAGCCCTACACTGCTCACAGGGATGCTGGGTGGGTTGTCTTCTTGATCTTTCAGAAATCTGACTTCAGCAGAGGGAGCAGGAGTTAGGAAAGTGAAGAAGGACTTGAGCTATGCACAGAGAGCTCCCAAGGCCTCACAGAAGAGGTCACTCCAGCTGGCTCATGAGGTCCAGAGCATTTTGTTAGGGGGACTTCAGCAGACCCAATCTGGGGTGGTTTCTAGAGATGGAGAACGGACCAAGGATGGAGAAGATGAATGTGTGAAGCAAGGTGGTGGCAGTGAGGGTAAGGAAATCAGATGGGCTTCAATTCCTGCAGAAGCATGGGCCAGACTAAGGTCTGCCTTTGGGTTTCACAGTGAGTGTTGGGTACAGGTGAAGAGTCACTTGTTTCTCTGATGAGGTTTTGATGCTGGGCTCATTTGGCTAGTCAGCCTCTGACTGACTTTTGTGTGCCTCTGATGCGCCCTGAGTATGACAGGAGAGCCACTGAGAGGATAAGCTACAGCCCATGAGAGTGTGTGGGCAAGATACTTGCACTTGCTTCACCTTCTGCTGCATCCAGAACATGCCAGAATAGCTGCTGCAAAGTCAGAAGGCATGGTGTGGGTTTGCCCAGGCTTCTATTGCATGGCCTGAACTGCCACTGTGTGGAGGACAAGGCTGGATTTAATCAGATAGTTCCCCCATGGACTGCCTCTAAACAGGAGAATCGGTGGTCGTGGACACAAGATGATTGGGGAGGGGGCCTTGAATGTGTGCAAATGATCTTTGCAGAAAGCTGTAGGAAAAGGCCCTCTTGATGGATGAACCAAAGCCTCCACTTGCTAGTGGATGTCCATGGTCTTGAGCAGGACATTTCCTCATAGTGCCATCTGCTGGCCTAGTCCTGCAACTTCACTGTACATTAAAGCTGGGGCCCATCCGAGGCCGGGCAAGTGAGCACATTCTATGGCATTAGTTCTGCCATGCTTGGGGAGCAGGAGGAGAGGTCGGGGTGCTTTGCCTTCTCCGTGGAATCTTGTGAGACATTTCCTCTCCACTGCCCCCATGCTCCTCCCTCGTCCACCTTCCTTCTGGGCTCCAGGTTTTCAGATGAGAAGCTCCACCCTATTTGTCTTCGGAATGCCATATAGGATCATTCCTCTTTTACTGCTTGGCAGATTGTTTTCCTGTTCTCAGAGATTTGGTGTGGTTTTGCTGTAGGTTTATCTGCTGTAGGTTTATTAATCTGTTTCAGGCTTGCTAAGGTTCTGTATCTGTTTCAGGCTGGCAGCTTCTGACATGTGTCTTTCCACAGTTTGTTCTTTTTTCTGTTCTTGCTCCTTGTAGTGTGCTTAGAGCTGCACACCACCTCAGCTTCTGGAGACCCTGTGACAGACACATTCGGTTTCTCTCTATAGTCTTATGTGTGTCTGAAGCTCTGCCCTGTGTTATGGTGTGTGTGAACATACAATCTCATTTTTTTTTAAGGGTGACTCCCTCAGGGTGCAATTTCTAGGGTTGTTGGGTATACATTTGATTTTTGAGATATTGCCGAACTTTGTTCAAAGTACTCCGTATTTACCCAGGACATTTCCTCTGGTTCATTACTCTGCTCACCCGTTTCTGCTACTTAGACCGTTGCTGCTGATGTCTTTATACTTCAGCTGTCAGACTTTTAAGGGGCGACCAAGTGTCTCAAACAGGACTAGAATCTGATCAGACTTGACACAGCTCTCCTCTGAAGGCAGCAAACTGAAGTGGCTTTCTGAGCAATCAGCTTCCAGAGCAGAGTTCATGACATTGTGTCTATTTGAGGGTTCTTGTGAGCTGTGTTAGGAAAAGGTGTTAAGTGAGGCAGTTTCTATATAGATCAGTGTAGCAGACTGGGTGTGAGGCAGCCCTGTGTCTCTATCTCTCTCCATGAGAGCAAGGCAGCATTGAAACCAAAGTTGAGGAGGCTTTTCTGTGGGCTCCTGGGGCATTATCAGAGGATTCGTTTTATTCCTGTCTGGCAGGAAGCTAAGAGGTTGTGACTCGAGAATCCCGGGGTGCAGGAACGTGAGGGAACTGAACAGTAGGGTCACAGGAGTTAATGCTGGAATGCATGAGTGACATACAGTCACAGGTCCATAAAATCCATCAGACAAGTTCTCAGTGTCACTCTGGGCCTGCATGACTTGGCCAGTCCTGGTAGGCTGCCTGACACCATTCAAAGCTAATCCTGGGCCCAACAAAAATGCTGGGACACAATCAACTTTAGTAGATAGCTGCTGTTCATAGCTCCTGGCTGCAGAAACATGTTCATTTGTCAGGGTAGGCTTCTAGAGCTAGGAGCTAGGAGAAAGAGCCAGGTGTCTGAGATTATAAAGGGTCTTTCTTGAGGGCAGAAGCAATGGAAGCTGGAATTCCTTGGCAGGAAGTACATGAGTTTGCTAGCTCCCGCTCCAGAGTCTTGGAGTTAGAAGTAGGCAGCCCAGGATGGCCAAGAAAGTGTAAGTTAAAGAGCTAGAGAATAAGAAGTTAGAGCCAACAGAGGCTATGTTTCAAGGGTCCAACTCTCCTGCCTAAGTTTGTGACTACTTAAGCATGCATGCCCATGTGAACACACACACACACACACACACACACACACACACACACACACACACACACACACCACTTCCTGATCTTATTCACCCAGTGACCAACAGCACCTCAAACCTAGCCTCTTCACTGGACATCAAGTCCACACAACATCTCTGGCCCCATGTCAGTTCCCCAGCTGTGTTCACCCCAGCTATACTATACAGATAGATCATCAACATGGCAGAATCAGACCCCAAATCGAGCTTATATCCACTGTTTCTCCCCACATCTCATGCCCTCTTTTCCAACCAAAGAGCAGAAAGACACTGAACCACCACTACTAGCTTCAAAAGGAATCTAAGCCCTTCCGAACCCTTGGTGCTTTCAAGCATGAGCACAAAGTCAGGTTGGAAAGTGTTTTTTTTTTTTTTTTTTTTGAATGGCATCACTGAACGGAAAGACAATCAGCTGGCTGGGAGAGGTTCCTGAAAACAGGGTTCTAAACAGCCAGGGGTTCCAACACTCCGTCAAAAACCCCAAAACAGAGGCTTTGGGCATAGAGCCAGACCAGGGAGGTTGTTTTTACTCCACAGAGTCAATTAGTAAATCCACCTGAGCTATAGGGAGGCCTAGAGATGTTTCCTGCAATCACCTCCAGGAAGAGTTGATGTAACAGCAGGCAGGTGGTGTCAGGCTGCCTCTGGGTGAGGAGGGATACGTGACACAGTGTACACACTGTTGTTAGGGAAGAGAAGCCCAGGTGAAAGTCTCCACAGGTAAATACATCTGCAGCCTTGAATGCAACCAAGCAACCTTCCCCGGTCCTCAGCAGCAGCCTGGCATCTGAGCCGTGCAGATGGTAAAGCCAAATGGAGGGACTTGGCCTTCATCTACTTGCTGGATGTTGCAAAGGGAAGGCAGAAATCAGCCTCTTGCACCAGCACATACTGAACCCTCCTAAGTGATGCCATCCTAAGGTGTGCTCAGAGGGCAATGGTTTGGGAGACAGCCCTGAGCGAAGGCTCAGAGAGAAAGGCCCCCATGGCTAGCTAGCTCAGTTCACTCTTTCCCATGCCCAGGTCAGGTCAGTCAGCAGACCCACAGGTAGCATACTGAAGCTCAAGGCAGTTCCCATTTCTGGGAGAAACCGGAGCTGGCCTGTCTTGAGCATGTCAGGGCCAGGACACAGCCTCCACTGGAGGAAGAGGGGAAACCTTGCACGGACAAACTGTTTTCTTTTAAGGTTACTTTTTTCTTCTGTGTGTGTGGGTCTACATTTGTGTGGGTACATGTCACAGGTGTGCTGGTACCTTTGGAGGCCAGAGAGAGTGGGTGCCGGCCTGAAGCTTCATGTGAATGTAGCTGTGAGCTGTTTGACGTGGCTCCTGAGGCCTGAACCCAGGTCCTCCGGAAGAGCAGGAGACACTCAACTGCTGGGCTGTCTCTTCAGCTCTAACTACATGCCTTCTTCTGAGTGGACAACATGCTTTCCCAAGCTACAGCCTTCTGTCCCCTGTGCTTCTTTCTTTCATGGAGCTGTCTAGAGCAGTGAGCACTCCCTAGAATTAGCTGCCAGGCCCCCAATTCTTACCTGCAAGAGGAGGCACACATCCAGGCCCAGCAATCTGCGTGTGCCTGGGCAAAGGCGTCCTGGAAGGTTCCACCTGCTGCTTGATATTTTGGGACTTCACTAGATTGCAATGCCTTTACAAGATCCTCTCACAGGAGTATTGGTAACCCCCAAATAGCTACCCCATTCAAAAGTCCCACCCCAACATGGATGGCAACTTCCCCAGAGCTTCAAAGATGGAGTGTCCCCTGTATTAACCTTCCAGCTCCTACACAGGCTGTAGTACCTCCTGAGACCACATGCAGCTGTGAAGGGTGACAAGAGGGAGTGTGACAAGAGACTGTAATCTGAGGTGAGCATTAGATGGCCCCAGCCCCCTCCTGTGCATGAATGCTGATAACCCCAGTCTCTGGAGAGTGTGGTTCAGACAAACAAACAGCTGCAGTAGTAGAGGTGCTACCAGCCATACTATGTCCAGGGGCCTGTATTCCACAGCAAACAGCCGTCTTCATTCCTGCCCTTCCCTGAGATGTTTTCAGGTTGGAAATTCAGAACACTTCCTGGATGGTTCAGAGCAAAGTGTGTGTGTGTGTGTGTGTGTGTGTGTGTGTGTGTGTGTGGTGACCAGAAAGCCCCCTTCATTCAGACAAAGTAGAGTGCAATGGCCACAGAGGGAGCCTGCTCCCTTAGTGATGGTGACATACTTCAAAAGATCTGATTAGGCATTTGCGCTGTAAATATTTGGTTTTGAGCTTATGTTTTACAAAATAAGGAAGTCTGTTGCCTTTCAGTGTTAATAGTTGAACATCAACACGTTGGCGCCCTCTGGTGGATACTTTTAGAATCTCTGCTTTAGTCCACTGTTAGCAGCAGCCCTGGGCTTGCCTGCTCCAAACAGCCAGCTAGCTACCTTCTGCCCAGCAGGAACTGAGCTGGATGAACCAATGAATGACATGAGGGAAAAGTCCGTGTTCAGAAAGGAGGAGGGGGGAAAGTGGGGAGATCTGTATAGGAGGGGAGTGAACGGAAGAACCACTGAGAAGGTGATGTGCAACGCCAGAAGCAAACAACGGAGTGTGTAGCCTTTTGCCTGAGCTGCTCATCTCACAAGCTGCTTGACACTGTGTGTGAACCAGAGCCATAGCTCTGCAAAAGTCAGGACAGCTGAGTAGCGCAGCACCTAGTCTGTCTCCTTGTGTGCCATGGGACTCCCCTTGTACCCTTAGGGAAGGAAGACAGAGTCTGTTTGTGATGCAATTCACTTTCATCCTCTAAAGCCAAGGGCAGCCTGAGCTGCCACAACCATGATGACTCAGGTCTGCATGTGTCCATCCACAGTTTCCAGACAGCAGGGGAGAAGAGTCCCATGGCTGCCTTGTGCATCTGGACACAGCCACTCCTGAGACCACTGTGTTGCATGCTTATCACACTTGGCAAGTGCCATGAATGTTCTATTCCAACTGGGGGCATAATTTCATGTGTTCACGGACTTCCCTCCTGCCCTTATTACTACAGATTTAGTGTCCTCACCATCTGAGGCTGAATACATTGCGGGCCATGCACTCTCAGGTCTGTTATTAGTATAATGCATCTTATTCCAGTAAGTCCTTCAAGCCTAGCAAACAATGCTAACAGAGTACAGCAGTGAGTGGAAGGAATAGAGCCTACCACAAAGAGCTCATCCAAGGAGCCCTGAACCCAAAGAAATAAAAGACTTGAATTCTCCCCTGAGAATTCATCATATGAGTAGACAAGAGGCTTTCCTAAGATACAGGTTTCTGACCAATATGCATCTTTCTTCACAGAGCTCCCTAGAGCAGTGAGTACCAGGTAGAATTAGCTGGAGGGCCCTCAGTTCTTGCCTGCAAGAGGAAGCACACCTCTAGGCCTAGCAATCTGCATGTGCCTGGGCAAAGGTATCCTGCAAGATTAGAATGAGTTTAATAATTAAAAATAAGGTGGAGAATATTCAAATAAAATACAACATGTCAACCCCTGCAGTCTACATGCACTCAAACAGGCAATCCATACAAAAAAAATGCAATACACACATCCTGACACAGTGCCAGTGTAGCAGACTGTTAATTACCCATGTGCTTTGTCTCCCGTTGCCCTTGAGACACAACAGTAGGTGAGGACACAGTTGTAGTCTAAGGGCAAGAGGACTTGTGACCATTATCTGCCTGGTATCTAGAATCCCAGCACTGACTTTTGTAGTAGATGAGCATAGCTCTGATGCATAAGTGCCTCGGATAGGCCCCAGAGCATCCTTGATAATATAGAAACATGTTAAGGCTGCTTAGTTTTCTTATGCCTCCAAGAAATGTGTGTGTGTGTTATTATAAGACAATGTAGTGTGGACCGCGCAGCTTGGACCCAGGTTAGGGTGAGGTAATTTCTTTGAAGGGCAGCATAAATGCCGTCTCTAAGAGCTGGCTAAGATTGTCCTGTGTGTGTTTTGTTTGTTTTGGAGTACCTGGGCCTTATACATGCTAGGCCAGTTGAACCCTGGACCTTATATCTGCTGGTTTGGTTCTCTACCACTGGCCTGCATTCCCTTCCCTTTAATATTCTTTTACTTGTTTTTTTTTTTTTTTTTTTGAGACAGGTTCTAGGTAAATTTCTCAAGATGCCTTGCACTTGCACTCCTCCTTCCTCAACCATTTGAGTAACTATTATCACAGGCCCATACCTCTAGGCCGAACTACCATCAATTGCCTTAACCTCCAATGGTTTTTAAAGTTGTATTTGTTTCCTACAGCTATTGTGTTAATGTACTTGTACTGAAAATTGTGTGACTTAGACAATTGTATCTCAAAGTTCTGGAGGAGAGAACTGTGAAGTCAAAATGTCAGCTGACTATGTGTGCAGTTTCTGAAACCTATGGTGGAAGGGACCACCCCTTGCATGCTCCTTGCTTCTTTTGTCCTTCAGTGTCTCTGACATTCCTTAGGTGCATCAATTCATTTTTCTTTCCTTACATGTACCCTCCCCTCTCTCTCTTGGTTCTCCCAGTGCTGGCTGTCCTGGAACTCTCTCTGGAGACCAGGCTGGCTTCGAACTCGGAGATTCACCTGCCTCTGCCTCCTGAGTGATGGAATTAAAGGCCTGTGCCACCAACGCCCAATACATATACATCTCTTTATGCATATTTGTTTTCAATTTCCCTTCCATATTTCTGTGTGTATGTATATATGTTTATTGTATGTTATATGCTTTTGTGTGGATATGCCTGCATGTGTTCATGTGCAACTCAGGGGTTAACATGTTGTATCTTATTAGAATGTTCTCGGCTTTATTTTTTGAGACAGGGTCTCAATGAACCGAAAGTCACCAACAGGCCTACAGTAATTGGCCAATGAATCCCACCAACTACCCAAGAGTAATTGCCCAATGAATCTTTGGAATTCTCCTGTACCTTCCTCCCCAGCCCTGGGCTTTTTGCATGGTTGTTGGGGCTGAATTCATGTCCACTTAATTTAGCTAACACTTTACTAACAGAGCTATCTCTTTAACTTTCTAATCTTCCCTATTTTATAAGGACACTAATCATACTAGAGCAGGTCCCACTCTATCTTTAAATTGATCTCTCAGGGAAGACCCTGTTTCCAATTAATGACATATTTTACAGTGTTGAGGGCTAGGACTTCAATGTGTCTTTTCAGGGTCAATAATTTAACACATAAGCAGGTTACAATTTGACATATAGTATAAAATGAAAGTCGTCCTTTTTACTTCTTTAAACCAGAGTATCATTTTCAATGTTTCTCACATCAGTTTTGAGACTCAATTTCTATCTAAATCCTATCTCTTTATCTATGCTGTTATATTGTGTTTCATCAACTTTAGACACTGCTGACTTCCTGTTGTGATAGATGAGATTATAGTTCATTTATCTCTTCCTCTTTCTATGTGTATATATTAAAACCTTGATTATGGAAAGTGGTCAAATATATATATATATATATATATATATATATATATATATATCAGTTCAACTGTTTCTGATATCCATTCTGTCAGGTCACCTTTCTTTCCACAAATATTTTTTTGCCTGTGCTATATTTTTTATTAATTGTTTTCATGTTTTTACATACTGACCCCAGTTTCCCTCCCTCCTCTCCTTCTTTCCTCTTTTCTATCTTCCCCGAATCCAGTATTCCTCCATCTCCATTCAGAAAGGGGCAGGTCCCCCAGGGGAGTCAATAAAGCATGGGGCATCAAGTTGAGGCAGGTCCAAGCTCCTCCCCTTGCATCAAGGTTGGGCAACCCAACTTGGGGATTGGGTTCCCAAATGCCAGTTAGAGTGTCAGGCAAGAGACAGGTCTTGATCCCACTGCTAGGATCCCCACAAACGGACCAAGCTACACAACTTTCATACACACAAGCAGAGGACCTCCCTATCTGTTGGTCCAGTGTCACTGAGCTCCCATGAGCCAAGTTCAGCTGTCTTTGTGGGTTCTCCTGTCATGACTTTGACACCTGACTTGTATAATCTTTTCTCTCTCTCTTTAACTGGACTCCTGGAGCTCCACCCAACACTTGCTATGGATCTCTGCATCTGCTTTCATCAGTTACTGGATGAAGGCTCTCTGATGACAATTAGGATAGTCACCAATCTAATTACAGGAGAAGGCCAATTCAAGCACCACAAATATTTCTTCTGATTGCACTCCATATCAAACATCCTGCACTTTTAACTTTAGTGTCAGTTTTCTGTTTCTCCTGCTTTTTTGAGAGAGAGTGAGAGAAAGGATGTGTGAAGTATATGTTATATGTTTGTGAGTGAACATGCATGTGTGCCTGTGCTTAGAGACCAGAGATAGTGGGTATCTGTCTCTATTACTCTCTGAATTGTTCCTTTGAGACAAAGTCTCTCACTGAACCTGGAGCTCCTGGTTTTTTCTTTCCCCTTTTTTCCCAGCTAGACTGGCATGCAGCAAGCCCCAGTGATGCTCCTGTCTCTGCCCTCTCAACTCTCCTCAGTGTAGAAGTTGCAGATGTGTTTGGGGGCCTTGTAAAGATTATACTGGGTTTTTGTATATGAAATCTGATACTTATGCTTGCAAACCAAATTCTGTTCATCACTGGGCCATCTCTCCAGCCTCCAGAGTCAGCTTTCTGATGAGGTTGATGCACAGCAAGAGATAATAAATATATGCATCAGAATTATTAATTTTAATTGAATGGGAGTCATTCACAAATTAACATTCTAGAAATGTGTTTAATATCTTTTGTATAAATTTTATATAGAAAGAATTGCTTGTTTTCATTAGATGTGTCTATTAAATCTCATCTGGGCACTGAGCTAATTCGGAGTTTTGACTTTTTTGTTTTAGAGTTATTTGTTTCATTTTATGAGTGCAGCTATTCTGCCTGCATGCATGTATGTGGACCACATGTGTGCCTGCTGCTGCAGAAGTCAGAAGAGGGTTTCAGATTCCCTGGAACTGGTGTTATGGATGGATGTGAGTCATCGTGTGGGTGCTGGGAATCTGCCCCAGGGCCTCTGGAAGAGCACCACGTACTCTTAACCACAGACCAATTTCTCCAGCCTGATTTGATGGTGGTTTCAGCTAAACATTTTAGACTTTAATGAAGTTATGTGATTTCCTTAAAAATGTTAAATGAAATAAAACATTAATGTAGATGAAGGAGTACATTACATATTTTTGTCTGTTTAAAAACTATTTCAGTTCTTAGAAAACATCAACTTTGAGTTTTCAATACTAGTAATCATTTGAGGTTAGAGACTCTATAGCTAAATGGGGCCACTTTGTTTTCCTTAAACTGGACTATGTGTCATCCCTTAGCTCTGACTTCCATTTTTTCTGTGCCACCATTGCCATCCACTTCTATATTTTTGCCTTCCAAGTTTCTCTGGTTGCAAAGCAATATCAGCCTCAGCTGTCTTTCTGTTTGGAACTGAACCATGGCCCAATTTGTGGAAAAGACTGAGGATGTCTTCAATGTTCTTATTCCCTATGTTTTCTCCTGCCCTAAACTTGGAAGTGAAGGTGTTCAGAAATCTTGCTTGCAAACTTGAAAAGAGTCTACCAAAGAACTTCAAACACTTTTAGAGGGAGGAACCACATGTGACTTTTGCTTCTTATCCTTCTTTACTTGACCATGGGGTTATTTAGGCTGCATGTCATTTGATAGCCATGCTGTGGTTACCTCCTGAAGAGGCATGCACCTCATGGAGAGCCACTCTGTCCCCCAATTCCTAGGTAAATGGTTTTGTTCATGAGCTGTAGGCTTTCAAACTTATCATTTTTGAACAGTAATGGGAATATTAGTAGCATATAGCACATACTGTTGACATGAGAAGAAACATTATCTTTGGTTTAACACATTGTCTGGATGGTAAAATGCCACAGTATCAATATTTCTGCAATAAAAATTGCAAAAAATCCATCAGTATGCTTGCCATTGTGCTAGATGATTTTATTGGAAGGACAGGGTGAGGGTGACTCAAGGATAGAGAGTCTAGGTTTTCAGAAGCTCTATTTCTTAGACATAGGACACGGAGTCATTCTTGGTCTTCAGTCCAAAATGAGCAGGGAATAATTCTTATCATAGGAATCCAATTCCCACTCACTGTGCCCACCTCTTCTTTCTCCGGAGGTCTGTTCCTGGCTGGCTCCAGCCACCATCTCTCTTAACTATGCTTCATAATTGCCGTTCCCTCTTTATACACACATCAAGTGCCTTGCTCCTTTCCTTCTCACTTTTGTTTAATTATCACTTTAACAGGGAAGTTCTAACTAGATTACCTCATAGAAAACAGTAAGATCCTACCACTCAGTTTTATTTTGTCCAGACCAGATACACCCAGGTACTTTCAACAAGTTTGTTTTAAGCTTAATCAGAGCAGGAACTGAAAACTCCAGCACTGCCAACAGCACCCGGTGTGTGTGTGTGTGTGTGTGTGTGTGTGTGTGTGTGTGTGTGTGTGTGTGTGCGTGCATGAGTGTGCATGTGTGTATGCAGTGTTTAGTAAGGATTTGTTGAACTGATAAGTAGGAAAAAGTGTCCTTTTAGGTGTAAGAATGGAAGTTTTTAAGGGGCTTCTTTGGAGAAGGGGTGCAGGGAAAATTAACATTTTTAGAGAGATAAGGGTAGAACAGGGATTCCAGGTAAAAGGTACAGAACTAGCACAGCCAAACAGGCAAGAAACTAGTTCAATAGCAAAACATTCTGAACGTGAAGTTTCGTGTCACCATTGCCTACTGTAAAAGGTGGTCTGGAAAAGCCACAGCCCCTGGGCTTCGGGCTAAGGTCCTGCCCACTATGGCAGATCATGCTTTCAGACCTCCAGCACCACCGGCTCCGCCCCTAGAGGGAGAGGCGGGAGGAGTCGCGCAAGCGCATTCGCGCTTGGGCCAGCGCCCGGGCCTTTGGGCCCTAGGCTGCGGTGTCATGCAGTCTGATTGAGACTGTGGCGGCGGCGGCGGTCCCGGCGGCGGTGGTAGTGGTCGCGGCGGCGGCGGTAGCAGCGGCGGCGGCGGCGGCGGCGCGGCAGCGGCGACGACAGCTATCCAATGGTCGTGCTCTAGCGTGACGCCACCTTCCTACAAGGTTGCACTGAAGCAGGAATGTCGCAGATGCCGCCGCCACCGCCGCCGCCGCCTCTTGGCTGGTGCCTTCTTGCCTTCAGCTTGTTGCTAGGTTCCTTCTGCTTCTCCCTGGAGTCCGCAGCACTAGACAGCTCCGCTACAGGTGCCAATTCCTTATTGTTTGCCCTAAGCAACCTTGTCACCGTCTCTGCTGTTTCTTCTTTCATCCGTCCTGTCTTCTGTATTCTCGCCTCCTTCATCTCATTCCCCCACATTTTCATTCCTGCCTACCCTCTACACATCTTTCCTTCCTTCCATCTGTTTAGCCTGCATTAATCTTTCATCCATTCCTCCTTCCTACCCCTTCCATCCCTTCATACTTTTGTTCCATCATTGCATGTGTCCTTTTTTGTTGATTTTTTTGAGAATTTCATAAGTGCGTGCAACGTATTTTTGTAATACTCTCCATTCCAAGCCCTAACTCCAACCAGAGCCACTCCACCCTCAACTTCATGTCCTCTTTTTTGTTTTTAATCCCATTGAATCCAATCTGTGCTTCCCATATCCACATGGGTGTGGGGCTGTCCACTGGTACACGTTTCACCTAACAGTCCAGCCTTTCCCTCCTTCTATCCATTTTACTTCCATTCCCCCTCCTTCCATCCTTCTCTTCCTTCCTTCCCCCTCCCTTCTACTCATCCTTCTTCCATTTAACTGGCTTTCCATCTGTCTTCTCTATTCCTTCCTTCTCTTCATTCTTTCCCTTATCCCCAGTCTGTCTCTCTCTCTTCTTCACTTATGTGTGACGATGTGGCCAATACATAACTCATAACGCTAGATTAGGCCTTCTGTGCACTCCACTCTCACTCTTGCTGAAGCAGAGCCCTGCTTGCCCCTTTTCTAGATGGACTGCTAAGGACCAGGGCCAACCTTGATCTTCTCATTACCTTGGTGGGCTGGGGGGTTCAATGTCAGTGCATGTGATGTAACCAAAGCCCCTCCTTCCTCTGCAGATTCTCTGAATGTCCTTCTGATTATTGTGGATGATCTTCGCCCCTCCCTGGGCTGTTATGGAGATAACCTAGTGAGGTCTCCAAACATTGACCAGCTGGCATCCCATAGCGTTCTCTTTCAGAATGCCTTTGCACAGGTATTTCTGGGGACCTTTAGTTATGGTTCTGTGCCTCTTTTTGTATGCACAGAGGGAGTTGCATATTGCTGCCCTAGAGATGACCTCCTTGAAAGAGAGAAGCAGAGCTTGGAAAATGGAGGCCTAGACAAGCCTGTTCCCCACTCACAAGGAAGCTTGTGCCTACAAGGCTCCCCTCCTCCTTGGGTGGAGACTATCCCCTGCCCTGACATGCTTAAGACAGGCTTGGCCAGCTTTCAGTCAGAAACAGGAACTGCCTGGAGCTGAAAAATCCAACCTGTGGCTCTGCCAACTGAGTTGAGAGTGAGTAAGAGTTGTCCTCCTTGAGCCCATTTTCAGGGCTGCCCTCCAAGAGCATCAGCCTTTCTGGGTACCTGGGGGTACCATTGCATAGGAAAACACACACCTACACACACATACACACACACACACACACACACACACACACACACACACACACACACACCTCTCTCTCTCTCTCTCTCTCTCTCTCTCTCTCTCTCTCTCTCGGTACCTGGGGGTGCCATTGCATAGGAAAACGCACACCTACACAGACACAGACACATAGACACACAGACACACACACAGACACACAGACACACACACACACACACACACACACACACACACACACACACACTGGGTACCCAGAGGTGCCATTGCATAGGAAAAAAACACACCTATACACACACACCCATACACAAACACACACACACACACATACCTGCTGTTTTGAGAGCCTGTAACTGTCTTCCTTTGTTCAGAATACAACAATCTCTAGTACATGGGTGAGGCCTAAATCCCACTCGTTAGCTTTGAGAGCTGCATGACTCAGCTGCCAGACAGTTGCTGAGGATCTAGAGAGGTTGCTTAGTTACCTTGAAGACTGCAGACACATTTGGCTATGATGATGTTGACATTTGCTTCTGCTCCCTAACAGCAAGCAGTGTGCGCACCAAGTCGAGTGTCCTTTAGTTACCTTGAAGACTGCAGACACATTTGGCTATGATGATGTTGACATTTGCTTCTGCTCCCTAACAGCAAGCAGTGTGCGCACCAAGTCGAGTGTCCTTTAGTTACCTTGAAGACTGCAGACACATTTGGCTATGATGATGTTGACATTTGCTTCTGCTCCCTAACAGCAAGCAGTGTGCGCACCAAGTCGAGTGTCCTTCCTCACTGGGAGGAGGCCTGATACCACCCGCCTGTATGACTTCAACTCCTACTGGAGGGTACACTCGGGCAATTTTTCCACCATCCCCCAGTACTTCAAGGAGAATGGCTACGTGACCATGTCGGTTGGAAAAGTCTTTCACCCTGGTACTGCTCAATTACCAAAGCCTGGGCTCTCCATTTCTGTGCCTGAATACTGAAATCTTTTGCTGGGTTGGGACTATCTTTGTAGTGATCTTACCTGACAGGGTGTGCAACTTGTTGTTCATTGCTGCTGTTCTATGAAAGAACAGCAGCAAGAAAACAAAACAATTCTTTAACCTAGTTTCATGTTCACAGTCCAAATGGACAAGAATAGAAAGGAGCTGCTTTCCTTTACAAGTTGCAAGTGATGCTTTGGGACTTATCCTGCTGCTTGTGTTGTGGAAGTGAACTGGCTGTTGGAGAGGCAGTTGTGTCAGTTCAGCTTTGGACCTGCCCCTGTGCCTTGCACGGTGCCTGTCTGTAAAGTTGGGTGTGAGGCAACTACATGTGAAGACCTTGAGTGTCCAGAGGTACTGTATAGACTGCATGTGCAGTTAAGAGCTACAGCTTGGTGGAAGCTAATGCTTTCACTGTGAGTAATGTCAGAAAGAGGAAGTAAATTTGGGTGTCATATTCTGACTTTGAATACTGCAGAATAAACTGGTTGCTTACTTCCTAAATGAAGCATACATACTATTTTTAAATCATGTTAGAAGGATCACTTGATTTCAAGAATGAAAAGAAAACAAAGAATAGAATGTGTAATTGCACCACCCTGAGAAAAGCTGCATTTGACGTATTCCTGTTTTCTGGATGTAGTGTTTTTCTGATTCGTAGTTACGTAGTGCTCATAGTTTTATACCCTGAGTGAGACTAAATATTTTCCTATTATATTATGTTCCAAAAATAAAAAATCCCATTTTAGAGGAAGTCAGTTTGGAGGTCTGGACAATCTATGGGGCCTCTTGTAGTGGCTCAGTATTTATCCTTAGCATAGGGATGGACTTTGGGAGCCCATTCCACATAGAGGGATACTCTCTCAGCCTAGACACATGGGGGAGGGTCTAGACCCTATCCCAAAGGATTATGACAGACTTTGAAGACCCACCCCATGGAAGGCTTCACCCTCCTTGGGGAGCAGAAAGGGGGTGGGATGGGGATCGGCGGGGAGCAGGGGAGGAGGGGAAGGAGAGGGAACTGGGATTGACATGTAAAACGAGCTAGTTTCTAATTTAAAGAAAAAAAATCCCCTTTTAATGACAGCACAGTAGTCTGGCATATCATTCAGGTCCTTTTGGCTTTTTTCTACTGTGAACATCTCTGGAAGCAGATTAGACTACATTGGGCAATAGCATCAGGGATATGGGCAGCTGGCTGTGGTCTCAGTGCTGCCACTACTTAGCCTTGCAGTTACCTTTGAGACTCACATTTCTTATCTGGGAAACTGGGGCTGTAGTTGTTTTGATGCCCTACCAGGGAGCATGTCAGTGAGGGAATAAATGAGCGTGAAGTGTGTTCAGAGTGCTAGGTCCATGGTGATGCTCATCACTGAAGGAAACAGCTTGAGTATATCCAAGAACCCTGTGCACATTGATTATACCTTACAGGCTTTGGTGCTTTCTTCTGAAACATAGCTGGCAGTCTAGGTTGAGAATAGCAGTCAGGTAGACTATGCCCTGCTCAGTTTTGAAAATAAATGTATCAGAAATCATTTTGCATGGCCTAAAACTGAATAACAGTTAAACTTCCTAGTTTGGTACTTAGAACACTTGCCTGAGGGCACCTGGAAGGAAGTGAGTATTTTCTAGAGGAGATTATACTTTGGGAAGGGAAAGCAAACAAGGCCTGTGTGTTCATTGATCTCCTTCCTCATGAGTAGATGTAGAGGTGAGGTTCTCTGTGTCTTACAAACCCTTACTTCCAAGTCACTTCTGTACTCTTGACAGCTGCCAGTTTTTTCTTGGTTTCATATGCTATTTATTTTGCTTGGTACACAGTAAGTACCAAAGTAAGTACCAAGTGCACAAAGCTTGGTACACTACTAAGTTTGGGTGGGAGTTATGCTTCACAATTTTATACTTGATCTTGGTGCTGAAGGCATGGGTTTGAGTCTTGGCTCATTCATCTATTGGATTGGCACTGTTCAGGGCATCAGCCTTCTCTCAGCCTCTCTGTGCTAGTTGGTCTCATGGTGTTGACAGTGCTTTTGTTTTCTCCTTGGGTGGTTGTTGCTTCCTTAGGGTGGGTAAGAGTCTCTAGCTTGGGCTCCAAGGAATTGCACTGATATGCCAGGCTAGCTGATCTTGTCCTTTTGAGGCTTAAGATTGGGAAGTTAGATGCTCAGTACTAAAAGATGACCTGGACAGTTGTTCTTAATGGAATGTGTCATCTAGCTTGAGCTCTTGATTTTATAGGTGAGGAAACTGAGGCCCAAAGAGGGGAGGAGCTACTTATGTAGTTGTTCAATTTTAATTTGGCAGTGGGGTACTGAAAGACCTTTTACATTTTATTCAGCAGCTTTCTTTTCCCCAATTCAAGGTATATCTTCCAATCACAGTGATGATTCTCCATATAGTTGGTCTTTTCCACCTTATCATCCATCATCAGAGAAGTATGAAAACACTAAGGTAAGTCTGAACAAAGGTTGAGGAAGCACTATCTTCTTGCCTAGCAATTGGACTATTAAATATATTGTATTTTCCTTTAAACTGGTTATGCTATGATTGCAGCTTTTGCTTGTTGTAATGGCTTATAGAAACAAGCATTAGGATCTTTAGCAACTGGTTTGAGGGGCACAATGATTACTTTTTGGTGAGATTATTTTTTATAATGTTTTAGTAAATAGTCCAGGCAGGCTGTTTTGGAACTTGCTCTGAAGCCCAGGCTGGTCTCAGTCTTGGAATCTTCCTGCATCAGCTTCTGTCATGATGCTGGAATTAGAGGCATGGGCCACCACACGTGGCTGGTGGGTTTCTCAGTCTGAAACCTTATGTTGGGCCAAGGGCATGGCTTAGTAATGTGCTTGCCCTAGAAGCATGAAACCTCAAAGTCAATCCCTATCACCCATCAAGAAGCCAATACTGGTAACACAAGCAGGTCCCTGGAGCTTGCTGCTCAGCTAGCCTAGCCTAATGTCTCAGTTAGAGATCCTGCCTCAAAAACCAAGGTGGATAGCTTCTGAAGAGCAATTGAGGTTGACTTCCACTTTTCACATATACTATACCCCCCAAATGTGCACTGGCAAATATACAAACACATATACATGCACATACACAAATAATAAAGTAAAACCTTAACCTTAAGCAATAGTATGACCAGTTCACTTAATGGATTTTTGATGGTCACTCTGGATGAAGTATTGAGGTAAGAATTGTAAATGTTGTAGTTTTGATAGTTTATTTGGGTACCCTTGAATTAGTTATGTCCTGGAGACAGAGTTCACAGGAATACACTGAATATTATGTGTGCTTTTGCCCCTGTCTGCAGAAAGGACAAACACTTGTGGTTTAGTTCTGCATCCAATGTGCAATGTTCATTCTGAGTGACTTAACAGTTTGAAGGCTGGTGATAGTGCTGTTTCTTCAGTGTATGACTGTCAGGATTTCTGTTTCTTGTATTTAATAGACTGATGTTATGCATTTTGTTTTGAAAGACATGTAGGGGACAAGATGGAAAACTCCATGCCAACCTGCTTTGTCCTGTGGATGTGGCAGATGTGCCTGAGGGCACCTTGCCTGACAAACAGAGCACCGAGGAAGCCATTCGGTTGTTGGAAAAGATGAAAACTTCAGCCAGTCCTTTCTTCCTGGCGGTTGGGTATCATAAGCCACACATCCCCTTCAGATACCCCAAGGTGATAAGCTGCTTTAAGGCTGATCCAACACAGCCACTATTATCTGTGTTACTTAGTTACCAGAGAAGCATTTGTGTATCAAATGTGGTCATAACCCACCAGGATGCTTAATGTACTAGTGTATTTGGAATGATGGTAGTCAAAGTTCAAGGCCAAAAAGTAATCTTTTCTTTGGTATTTTGAGACAGAGTTTCTCTGTGGCTTTGGAGGCTGTCCTGGAACTAGCTCTTGTAGACCAGGCTGGTCTCGAACTCACAGAGATCCACCTGCCTCTGCCTCCCGAGTGCTGGGATTAAAGGCATGCGCCACCAACGCCCAGCAAGTAAGAATCTTGTAATAAATGTTTAGCTTTCCACTTTCCTCCACTGGAGGTTTGATTTCTTTTGTTTGAACCTATCGTGTTGATGGGATTGTATAATGATCTCATACAGAGGTGAGGCAAAGCTACCAGAAGCCCAAAGGGATTGTCTTTGGGAGAAAAATCTCAGGAAACATGAAGCCCTCTTCCCCAAGTGTCATTCCTCTCAAAGATTGTCATACCAGGCCCTGTAGGTACAGGAGACAGAATTGTTTGTTGGTACTTCAAATCCTATGCTTCTCTATTCTCATTTAGAATTTGTAGTCCTTTTTAATAATTTCCAGGGTTTCTCTGTTTTCTTTTTTCCTAGGCCTGAGCAGTCCAGCCTTTTCACTTTAAAAAGAATGTCCCTTGGTTATAAATGAGAGGACAGGCCTGGAAGTATGCTCTTTGATGTAGGCAGCTTGTTTGATGAGCTTTGAGGATCTTGCCCTCACAGCAGGAGCTCTCAGGCTCTTTGGAAGAGTCTTGTGGCTGTGCTGGTGTTGGTGTCTTCTGCTCCTTTGCAGAAGAGTTTGCAAAGCTGCCTAGCTGCAAGACTTTCAGAAGTCTGCTTATAAGGCTGGCCCTTGTCTGGCAACTGGGAACTTTGATTTGGGAGTGCCTAAGTGTTTTTTCCAGACATGGTATATGCTGAATCACCGCTTTCCTTATGGAAGCCTGAAATTTCGTTCTGGTCCAGGCAGAGTGCCTACGTGATGAACCCCATGTCAAAACTGGGTGCTGCAGTTTTAATGAGCCTCACTGATTGGTAGCATTTTATATGCACGGTCTTTCAACTAGCTGAGGCAATAAGTGCCTCCTGTTTGAAATCCCTGGGAAGGACTCTGAAGTTCATCCTTGGTTTCCAGATTTGCCCTCATGTTGGTTTTTTCTTTGCTAATTGGGTGTGAAATATTTTCATTCTAATAAAGGATCACTTCAAATGGGACCTTCTGCTAAGTCCTGTGAGTTCTGATGACTCACAGAACCTGAGGGAGATTTTGGGAGCCCACAGTGGTTCAGCATGCCTTTGTATGTTGGGATTAAGGTGGGGACAGGAGCAGAATGGTACGTGTCTGTGAGAGGAGACAACAGTTGCTGCTGCCATTGTAGGAATAATGTTTTAGGGTTTTGTTGCTGTCCCAGGGTTATGAGAGTGGCTTAAGGTAGAGAGCAGGTGAGGGTGGGTGAGTAGCTGGGAAGTATTAGCACCAAGCAAATGTAACACACCCTTGTGCTTTTGCCAAATGAGTGGCAACCTTGTGGCTTTGTGTGTTTTTCTCCTAGGAATTTCAGAAGTTGTATCCCTTGGAAAACATCACTCTGGCTCCTGATCCCCAGGTCCCTGATGGCCTGCCACCTGTGGCCTACAACCCCTGGATGGACATCAGGGAGCGGGAAGATGTCCAAGCCTTAAACATCAGTGTGCCCTATGGCCCAATTCCTGTGGATTTTCAGGTACCAGTGGTATACTTGGGGGATAGATGAGGCATTGATGGTATGATACATTGGTGAAGCCACATTTGAATTCAGGGCCAACCTATTTACATAATGAGTTCAAGCCCCACCAGGGGCCCAAGAAACCACATTTCCTGTTTCAAAAAGCCAAAACAAACAACAACCTTCTTTGTGATTTTTGGGGGACAGTGGATTTCTGTTGATAATTGACATGGGCAATGCTGTATAGATCAAGTCTCCTTACCAGTACCTTAGCTTCTAAAGAAGGTAGCATTCAGACATGCTATAAAGCAGACACAGGTTTGGGATGTAGCTTGGGTGAACCCCTGTAGCCCATGGGGTATTAATATGGACCACAGTTTATTAATTATAGAGTGTCAGCAGCTGTGTAGAAGCCCAGAATCCTTAGTTTGCTGGTACTTTTGTTTCCTCTGTGGGATATCATGGCTAGTGCTGTGAGCTGTGATGTCTGGTATCTGTGATACAGAGGTAGAGAAGCCTCCAAGTTAGTCTTTTGGCTATGTTGACTCACCCCCTCATCTATCAGCTTCTGTCTCCTGAAGTAAAAGAGACATGTAGAGCCATATTCTTTCTGAAGTCTTATGACATGAATGCTAAAGCAGGTGATAGTGGATAGACGAGGGCAGCATTTTCAAAATGTGCTCCTTGGACTAACTGTATCAGAAGATACGCTGGGCAGACTTGTTAAAAGTACAGAGTTATGGACCACCTGTAAATATGGACATCTTTTTTCCTCTCCTTTTCTCCCTATTTTCTTCTTGTTTTATTTTTTGCAGTACTAGTGATTGAACCTAGGGCCTCACATGCACCAGGCAAGTACCCTACTACTGAATTCCAGCCCTAGAGCTAAAGATGGGGCCCTAGAAACCACATTTCCTCAGAGAGGGTAGTAGGTGGTTGTGATGTACTCAGTGGTTTGAGAACCACTGCAGGAGAATAGATTCTTTTTTAATAAAACAGATCCAACGCAAATAGGTATCTTTTGCTGTCCAAAGCTATTTGGTCCTTGAGTTTGTACAGAGTTCAGAGGTGACGTGTGTGCATTACTCAAAACTGTATGATTCCTGAGTTTCAAATGGTGAGTAGAGAGAGTTCAAAAAGCCAACAAGCTTCCTAGTTCTGCATTGTCAAGTCTGATAACAAGATGGTTTGAATTACAGCTGTAGGTCAGTACCTGGATATTTTATTAGTGACAGTCACTTGACATACCCCTCTACAATGGACTGGGTGCCAGAAAGGGTTCTAAGTGTTGAGTGTTTGGGCTGGATGGGAACCTCACTGTTGCCAAACAGGAAACTGCTGTGTGACATGGTGAGGCACAGACCTGGTGCCAAGTGGAGCTGCTTTAGCCTCATGGGCACATAACTTCAAACCCCCATGGTTGCTTTTGTGAGTTCAGAAAAGTTTTGTTTTGAAGTCATTTTCCACCCCATGCCAGCATCATGATCCCTGTCTGTCAGGTCGCTGTGCCTTATGTTCTCAATCAAACAAGCAGAATGGGTAAAGGTTTTCTGTGAGAACACTGACTTGCAGTTTTCAGTGAAGAGTGCAGAGAATATGTAGAAGTATACAGAGAGGCTCAGTGCCCCCTGCATGTAGAGAACCCTCTTGAAGTTCTGTGCCCTTTCCTTATACCCCCTAGCCACTGGACACATCAGGCAGCATAGTTCATATAGTTACTTGGGTGATCTTGTGTGAGGGACCATGCCTCTCATGCTTTATGGACCTGAGCCATGTTCCCTGGCGCATTGTAATTCTGGATGTCTTTCCTTAATTTCACCTCTCTCCTTCCTTCAGCCTCACAGTTTCATGCTTAGGCCTGCATCTGTGTGGTCATGCACAAGCCTGGTTATGAATCCTTCTCTTTGCAACACCCTTGCCTGACATTCTTGTTGCCTATCTTCCCCTTCTTTCTTGGGGAGGAAGTCCCATGGCATAGCCCTCCTTGTTCTTGCATTCTCTTCAGCTCACTTGTCCCCTTGACAGTACCCTAATAATGAGACAGTCCAGCTGTGAGAGCTGCCAGAGAGAACCTCTGTTGCTACTAAGTAGAAGTTCTCAGCTTGTTTGGTGAAGTCTGTTCCTACTGATGTTCTCTGTAGTCTCTTTGCTTACATCCAGCTATCTTCAGAAGCATCATTTCTCTCACCTCAGCCCTTTTCTCTTCTCTTTCTGTATGCTGCTCTGCTCCCTCAACTACTGTTTGAGGGCACTGAAGAGTAGCCTATTCTGGCTACGTCTGTGATCTTCCTGGTCCATTTGTTCTACATCTTTGTATGGATTTTTGCCTTCCTGGAGCACTGTGGCAGACCTTGTTGGCAGAATCTATCTTCTGAGTCTTTACTTTCCTTGAGTTCAGTGCTACTTTCTCACTGTTCACCAATCTGGAGCTATCTTACTTCTTCTGGTCTTCCTTGCCAACCTTTCTTGGCCCCTCTCTATTTCAGTATGCATGGCAGGGTCCTCTTATGTCTCCCACTTAGGTGCTGCTCCTTGATCTATTTCAGTCCCCAACCTTTGCCTCTCTTCCCATTCTCCTCAGTTAGCCTCATCTGAGCCCTGTTGTTAGATTAATCCAAGGACTACTCCTGCCTAGGCATCCCTCCGGACTTTCAGACACACATGTCTACCTTTCTGTGAGCTACTCCCAGGCAGATGATTGTGGAGACCCCGGTTCTGTTCTGTTCCACATGGTTAGGCTACCACTCCTACTCTGCCTTTTCTACTTCCTCTTCCACTGTGTCTCCTCCTATCAAATAGCAGCAAATCATTCTGGTGCTGAATGTGAGCGTCACTCTTGGCTTTCTCATCTTCCTCTGACAGCATGTCTCCACACCTATTTGATTTCCCCAAATTCCTCTTAGGTCTGCCCTGTTCTCTGATGTGAACACATCTTTCTGCACCACTGTAGTACATTTTGCTTTTTAAATTTTTCTCCATTTTTTGAAACAAGTTCTCACTCTGTAGTCCCAGGTTAACAAAAATGCACAGTAGTCCTTCTGCCTCAGCTTTCCAAGTGCCAGGATTACAGGTACACACACCATGACTTTCAGATTTTCTTTTAGCAAGTTGCTGAATTCTTCTTAGATGCCGGCAGTGGCCTGGTGCTATTTTTCTCTTAAGCTCCTAGAATTTGTGCTGCTGTTGCCACAGTACTTTAGCTAACCTGCAGCCTATATTACATTACCTCTATGTCTTGAAAGACTTCCTTGGCCCACAGCCTGAGACTTTCACTCCTGTGAAGAACTTCTAAGTCTATGTCATCTGGCCCTAACCTTCTGTTGTTTGCCTTCTTTTGTTGTTCCATAGCTCGGAATATGCCCTGCTATTCCATGATTCCATTCTGTTGTATGCAAAACAGCTGTTGGTTTAGCATCTTGCACATATTTGGTGATAGCAATGGAAACTCCTCTGTGAAGCCTTCCCTGATTTATGCAGGCCAACTAATTTGAAGGTTCATTTGCGTGTATCAAACTTGGCCCTTCTGGTAATGTGTATATTTACCTATCTGTAGTTGTACCCTGTCTTAATAGGTCTGAGCATCATACCTGCTTCTTTATTGCCTTCTTTCTATAACTGGCTTAGGCAAGAGGTATCTTGATCCCTAGGAGAACTGAAGTTTTCCAGGTTCTAGACTGAAAAGTTTATTTACTAAAAAGTATATGTAGGCAGAGGTTCAACATAATCCTTCTATAAGCATAGGTGTTTGTCACTGCAAGCAGATGAAGGGACAAGTCTCATGACTGCCCTTACCCTAGTAGTGACAAGTAGCATCTCACAGGTCCATCTCATGAGGCAGGGGCCCTGAGGATGGTAGAAGATGGGGCTGATCTAGTAAGTGGTTCTGTTGTTTCTTCCTGCTTGGGGGTAGTAGGGAGGGACAAAATATTTTCCTTAAGGCTTGTGAACAATAATTGAGGAGTTAGTTCAGGAAAGGCTTATGGCTTCTGTACTTGTGGTTATAGGCTAGCAGTCTAAGCAGTTCCTCTTGGGTTGCCTTTCATTATCTTTCTGCCCATTAAGAGTTTGTTAGAAATGAGCTGTACACTCTGACACCTTGATCCATGAAGTTAATCAATTACAATTTCCTACTGAGTAAGAAAGTGGCTAGAGGAGAGCCCTACTTAGGGTCATTATTAGGGGTTAATTTGTGTTCCACCAAAGATATATTGAACTCTTTCAGTCCTCATGCCTCAGAATGTAGCCTGCTTTAAGTTCAGATGTAGTCATACTATTCAGGTAAGCCCCTAGCCCAACATAACATGACTGTAGTCCTGATAAGGAGGTCACATAGGGAAGATAGTGACAGAAACAGATTCAGGAAGAGCTGTGTGTGAAGATGGAGACAGATTGCAAGACTGTTACAAGCCAAGAAATGCAGGGAGCTTTAGAACAGTGGTTCTCAACTTGTGAGTCTCACCCCTTTGGGGGTTGAATGACTCTTTCACAGGGGTTGCCTAAAACCATCGGAAAACGCAGATATTTACACTGCAATTCATAACAGTAGGAAAATCACAGCTATGAAGTCGCAATGAAATAATTTTATGGCTGGGGAGTCACCACAACATGAGGAACTGTATTAAAGGATTGCAGCATTAGGGAGGTTGAGAACCACTGCTCTAGAACTTTCAGAAATGGCACTCCCCAAACCTTGATTTAGGCCTTCTGGAGTCCATGGCTAGGAGACAAGGTATTTCTAGTGTTTGAAGTCACCTGGTGGCTTGAATGGAGCTGAGTGGTATCTTTGGCATACTCCTAATCAGATAATGTGTGGCCCTGTGAATGCAAGGATTAAGGGATCATTTTCTGTTTAGATGTTCATTTCTAGAGACTGTCTAGAATAGGGAGAAAGACAGAAAGGAACAGTTAATGACCACCATTTGTCATGACATGTTTACTAAAGTAAAGGCTGATTTGCTTTCAAATATGTCAGTTTGGTCCTGCAGATTGTTAGTCTGGCCTCTGTAGGCAAAGGGCTACAGAAAGTAGGAAAAGGAATGTTAAGTTTAGGCTAAGAATATCATCAATCAATGGAGAGGTTGAGATTGGGATAGATGTTCAGGTAGCTATTGTCATTGTATGCCAAGGCAATTAAAATTGCTCTCATTCTTGTATTTTTTTCATTTGCAGCGGAAAATTCGCCAGAGCTACTTTGCTTCTGTGTCCTATTTGGATACTGAGGTTGGGCATCTTTTGAGTGCTTTAGATGATCTTCATCTAACCAGCAACACAATTATTGCTTTCACATCTGATCATGGTAAGCATTTTCCAGTGCACTGGTGAATTGAGCATCTCAATTTCCTGTGAAGTACACTTTGGACAATTTTTACATACCTAGGGGTATACTTGTGTAAAACAGAAGTGCTCTGAGTCCAGGGTCATGGGGAGCTCTTAAGAGCAACTTAATTGTTTTTGGCCCTCCATCTTGGATATGTGAGAATGGAGGCAGGTGCTACATATTTTGTCTTAGTGATTTCATTAGTGACAACACATTTATGTGACAGAGGGTTTGGTTTTGTGCCTCTTAATGTTTTTAAAATTATGTATATGTTTGTGTGTGTGTGTGTGTGTGTGTGTGTGTGTGTGTGTGTGTGTCCATGAGGATAGTGCCTGCAGATGGCAGAAGAGGGCTTTAGATCCTCTGGTGCTGGAGTCAGGGACATTTGTGAACTGCCTGACATGGGTGCTAGGAGTTAAACTTGGGTCTTCTGGAAGAGCAGGAAGTGCTGTGAACTGCTGAGCCATCTCTCCAGTCCTTGTAACTTAAAAAAAAAACATTAGTATCCATATTTATAGGCTTCATTGCAGCATTGTCAAACATATGTCATTATACTCTAACAAAATTAATGCTCCTCTCTGCTTCCCTCTCCTGTATCCTCTGCTCCTCCTCCAGCTGGTTGCCTTCCTCCTCCTCCAGTGGTTGCCTTCCATTCACCAGTGTTCTTCCTTCTGCTTGTGTGTCACATATATTCCACTGATATACCCAACTGTCCTTCCTTTTGTCCCCCTTCTTTAGCATCTCTTTCTTAAAGGAAACTCTTTTAGCTCCCATTTCTAATCTAGAGAACTAGAGGACTTTTACTTGGAGGTTGTCTACTTCCTCCTTATCCAAAAACAGACCCTCGAGCCTCTCAGGGATATGTGCTTTTTGCTCACATTTTTTATTATCTTATAATTTTTTCCTTTATTGTAAATAGATTTTTTTCCTCCGATTAGCATTTCCCCTCCCTCTACTCTTCCCAGTTCTCCCCACCTCCCCTCCCATCTGAATCCACTCCTTTTCTGTCTTTCATTAGAAAACAAATAGCTTCTAAGGAGTAATAATAAAATCAAATATAATAAGATAAAATAAAAACTAACACATTGGAGTTGGACAAGACAAACAGAAGGAAAAGAGCCTAAGAAAAGGCATAAGAATCAGAAACATGTTTGTGCACTCAGGGATCCCATATAAACACTAAAGTGGAGGCCATTATATATATATGTCAAGGACCTGGTGCAGACCTGTCTGAGCCCTGTGCATGCTGCCTCAAGTCGCAGAGTTCATATGAGCTTTCATCATGTTGATTTAGAGGCTCTTGTTTTCTTGGTGTCCTTCATCCCCAGTGGCTCTTTTCTGCCTCCTCTTCCGAAGGGTTCCCTGAGTCCTGAGGGGAGGGATTTGCTGGAGCCATCCTATTTAGGGCTGTTACAGGGTCTCTCACTCTGCATAATGTCTGTTGGTCTCTGTATTTGTTCACACATTTGTTCTTGGTTATAGCAGCCTAGATTGAAGCTTAGCCAAAGAATGATAATAATGAGACTATATTTATTTAGCCATGAACTAATAACAACAGCTATGTACCGAGTTTTGTGGTTAGGCTAACTGCTGTGCTCTGGGTAATGCCAGGCAGCCCACTAGAGCTGGTGAAGGCCGGTGGGCTTCGAATGCTTACATTTGGGAATGCCACAGGACAGCCTTCTCTATGTTCCTTCCAGGTCTGCACATGCACATCAGTCGAACTTGCCAGAGCTGACTCTTGAGGTCCCACTGCTGAGGTTCCTCATTTTTGTGTTCCCTAGGCTTCTTACCCCTCATGCTACATAGAAACAACATGACCTCTGTGTTAATGCCCTACAAACCCACTGGTGCAAGGCTGTTTTGTCCTGGAGAGAACAGAGGAGTGGAGGTTCAGGGCTTCCCCTCACCCAGTGCACAGAGGTAATGGTCTGGAGTTTTCTTAATGAGCTCCTGCAGACTCTCTGAACACTCCTCTCTTATGTCTCCAGCATTATAGACAGAGGGATGGACAGATTGCCAGAGTCCCTTCACATCTACTTTCTCCAGTGTCTATTAACCACTTGTTATTCTGAGGTCTTCTAAGTAGGAGTCTTCTAAGGAGACCAGTTTATGGTTCTAGCCGGGTTCTAAGACCATCATCTTTCTTATTGATTATCTTTATTTATTAAGTTTTTAAATGTATATGGGTGTTGAACCTGCATGTATGTCTGAACATCACATGTGTGTAGTGCCTAAGGAGGCCAGAAGAGAGAGTCAGATGCTCAGAGACTGGGGTTACAGTGATCCTCCATGTGGGTACTGAACAGACTCAAACACAGGTCCTTTGGAACAGCAGTTAGTGCTCTTAACTGTTGAGCCATCTCTCCACCCCCAATTTATTTATTTTATTCATGTGTATATGTCTGTATAAGTGTCTGCTATGTGTGTGCAGGTATCCTTGGAGACCAGCTGTAAGTACAGGCAGTTGTGATTCGCCTGACATAGGTACTGGGAACCAAACTTCAGTCCTCTGGAAGAGCAGCAAGAAGCACTCTTACCCACTGAACTGTATCTCCAGCCTCTTGACCATAATTTCTTAATGGTTGTGACACTTGTTTGTAGTTCCAGCATTGTCTGGAGACTAAATAAGGGAAGTTGCAGGCTAGTCTCTGCAAACTCCTTTGGCAAAAGTCAGCAGATGTGGCTGTGATAAAGTACAGGTTTATGCTAGCACTTCCCTCAGTTCCCTCCAGCTTTTGGTGTCCGAAGTTATTTTTACTAAGTGAAATTCTCCACATACAATCATTGTCACACGCATTTGTCTCTAAAATGTGCTCATGTGTGAACAGGTTGGGGATTCCCAGCCTGTAGTATTCACATAATCTTTTGGAGCGGACACTTTAAATGAATGCCAATGATCTCTTTTTCTCACTCAGGGCTGAAAATATGAATTATTTTTCCTTCAAATATGAATGTATATGATAGGCCTTTTAAAATGCCAAGATATTCTTTATCTTGTGCATAGTACTGTAGCTCATTAGTTAGTCTTCAACTGCAACTTGAAGCCAGTGTCATGGTCAAGAGATAAGACACAGGGCAAGGTATTGGGATGGCTAACTTTTAGTTTCCTATCATCCAGGAGAGCTGCTCAATGCAGCTGAATGGTAGATTATGTGCTTAATAGGTTCTAAAGTATGGGCAGATTCCTGTCTTGGCAGGAGAGGCATGTTTATTTGGAGCCTCTCGAACAGATAAAATTTAATGTGTGTGTGTGTGTGTGTGTGTGTGTGTGTGTGTGTGTGTGTGTGTGTGTGTGTGTGAATTTCTAGTTACTTTATTTTTTATTTTTTTAAAATTTATTTTATTTTTATTAGAGGCACTCATATTTACATATCCATACCCCCATTCCCTCGCCCTCCCATCCTCCCATGTTCCCCACCAAGACCCCCCAACCCACCCCACCTCCTCCCCAGGGATAGTGAGGGCCATCCATTTGCCTGCACATTTCAAGATTCCTTTGTTTTTTACTGAGTAGTACTCTAGTTACTTTTAAAAAGAAGATACTATAGTTTGAGAATTTAAGGTTGTCTCTTTTGACAACCTCTCTTTGTGGATGGATATCTGCCTTTTAATAAAGCAGCATTTATGTGAATTATCTTTTATAATCCTAGAGGATTTTCCTTAAGTTATGAGCTTTGGTGTTCTCTGCTCTTTACATTGAGAAATGAAATGGTATCTAAACTCAGCAGACAATAATATTATTACTAATTTTCTTTCATTGTGTGCTTTTTATGGCCCAGGGTGGGCCCTAGGTGAACATGGAGAATGGGCTAAATACAGCAATTTTGATGTCGCTACCCGTGTGCCCCTGATGTTCTATGTTCCTGGAAAGACAGCTCCGCTTCCTGGAGCAGGCGAGAAGCTTTTCCCTTACCAGGACCCTTTTGATTCCACTTCAGAATTGATGGATTCAGGTATAAACACACAGAAGTAACAATGCCTATCAGTGAGAATACTTTTGCTTTATATGTGAATTACCTTATCAGACAACAAACTGTTCCTCCTTGTGGTGTGTTGGAATTCAGTCTCAATATTGTTTAGTGTTCCTATATTTTTAACATCTCCCATGCACTAGGTTAGGAATACATAGCAGAGACAGAGTTGACAAGAATGGACACTGTATATCGGGGCTCTTGGGAGGTCTAGAGGCCCAGAGAAGCAAGAGACATTCCCATGGTGGGGATGGCTGTTTGGAGGTGACAAAAGCATGTCAGACCTTAGAGGAAGTAGTTGTAGACTGCTGAGCAAAAGTCTCCCCACCATATGAGTGGAATGTTTCATATGCATTCTTTTTTGGGGGACCCAATGCTTACTGAAGTATTTTCCATTTTGGAGTTCATTGACCTACTGAAACATAGTAGGTTAATCTGCTCTGTGCTCCCCAGCAACAAAGGGCATTTACTTTGATTTCTACGTGTTATTTCTTCAAAGTCTCGAAAAAGAGGCACTCTTCTTGCCCATGTGAAGTGGCAGCTGTAGGTTCTTGAAAGTTGCACCCTGACTTTATCTGTCTAGTGTACTTTCAGACACCGGTTATGTACTTCCAATGACATTTCTTTTTTCAGAATGCTTTTCTGTGAGCTATGCTAAATCAGGTTGCCCCTCTTCTAGACTGATTAACCCCTGACTCCATCTTTAACATCTAAGTCTTGCACTTTATGTTCATTGCTGTGTAAATTGATCTTTGCTTTAGACCATCATTCTGGCATTTCTGGATTTTTGAGTTTGTTTATATCATACAATTTTCTTTTTACACATTTAATTTCTTATGTTTCATGCTCTGTTTCTTTTCCAACATCAAGAGAAAGGTTAAAGAGCTTCAAGGCATGAGTTTAATTCTTTATTGCTGGAACAAATCTGGTAGGTCAGAGTCCTTTTTGAAACTTGTTGTAAGATACTCAGCAAATTAGAAATCCCTGTATTGTAGTGTCATCCATTTTTTCCAACTGTCATCTCTAGTTGTCATCTTTTAACTGAATTTGAACTTGTATTTCTAATCATTTGAACCATTTGCCTAGTTGGTCTAACATGCTTCAGCTGAACTTATACTAATTCACCCACTTTCTTGCCTTTGACACTCTTCTTCTTAGAAATGGCATTGTCATTTAGGCTTCCAAACCAAAAACACCTTAAATCCCCTTCAAAAAAAAACCCAAGCAGCCAACCAAGCAACAAAAGAAACAATTCTGTAGACAGAGACTTGTAAACATGGTTACTTCGAGGCTGAGGCATGAAGACCACATGTTGAAAAGCTGTCTGAGATCCAGAGTGATTTGCAGGCCTGCCTCTGTAACTAACTGAGAACACATCTCCAAAAATACAACTCAGCCTCAGATCTAGCTCCATGGTAGAGTGTTTGCCTAGCACGCATAAGGCCCTGGCTTTAATCCCTGGTAATGATAAAAGCAAGTTCTGAGTCTTTTCAGCCCATTTTTTCTTTATTCCATATGCTAAGCAGTCCACCAGCAAGCATGCTCCTTGCCATTCAGAATCTGTCTCTGCCCATTCTCATCAATTCCTCTGCCACTAGCCTTTTGCTGTAGCAACTTTCTGAAGTCTCCTTGCTTGTGCCCTTGGTTCTCTAGAGTGTTTTCTTCTCATAGGTTTGCAAGGAACTGTTTTCAAACTCAAAGCAGAGGTAGGACGGTAGCTCGGTGGCGGAGTTCATGTCTGGGATGGACTGAAACCCTGACTTCTTCCCCAGTACTGCAAAGATGAAAGTTAAAACCAAAAGCAGAACCTCCAAAATACAGCCCTACTTAGGAGCCTTCACTGAGTAAATGCCTTTACAATGGCTATTAAGGTCTTACTTTGCCTCCTCCTCTCTTGGAATTCCTCTTGCAAATATACAGACCATTCTTTCTGTGCATGACACATGTGGTCATGTTGTTTTCGACATTCATAGTCCTGTTTTTTTTTTTTTTTTTTTTTTTGTATGAGAGGCTTTTTCTAGGAAGATACAACACACATGTGCACACACATCTATTTATTCCCAGAAAGGATACCCATGACTGACTAAAGTAACAATTACACCAAAGCCCAACTTGCTAAATGAGTAGTTTTCTGGGGTTACTAGGAGGAGTATGGGTGAGGAGATACAGGAGCTGTGATGACTCACAAGCACCTATATTTCTGAAAGGCCCACATCAACATGGTTGATGACTCATAAAATCTGTGTCCCTAGAGTTCTTTTTTTTTTTTTTTTTTTTGGTTTTTCGAGACAGGGTTTCTCTGTGTAGCTTTGGAGTCTATCCTGGCACTCGCTGTGGAGACCAGGCTGGCCTGGAACTCACAGAGATCCGCCTGCCTCTGCTTCCTGAGTGCTGGGATTAAAGGCATGCGCCATCAACGCCTGGCTGTCCCTAGAGTTCTTGACATAAGTTAAAGGGAGCTTGACTTTTCTAAGAGATGACCCATGAACAGCTGGGCTGGTCAGTCTCCTTCTCCAGCAGTTGTTTTCTGCTCTCAATCTATGGATGGATATATACAATGTGATGCATACATACAGTAGAATATTATTTATCCTTTAAAAGAAATGAAATGCCAGTGCATCCTATACAATGGATAAGCCTTGAGGACACATTATGTTAAATGAAATAAGCCAGGCACAAAGGATCAAATGTGGTCTGAGACCATTCACATGTGATATCTCTAGTATTCTAGTAGTCAGATTCATAGTGCTAGAAAGTAGAAAGGGTATTATCAGTTGACAGTTGACGGCAGAAAATGGACAGCTATTGTTTGGTTTTAGTGAAGAGTTAAGTGCTAAGGTGGTGGGGAAAGAGATATAAAATGAATTGTAGAAGTGATGGTGATGCTGGAACAATGTGAATACATGTATTGTCACTTAAAAGTAGTTCAAGTCATGAATTTCATGTTTTGTGTAGTTTACCATATTAAAAAGAAAATATGGATCAAATGCAAATATTTAAAAATGAGTATCTTCAACAAACTTTTACACTGTGTGTAGAACTTTAATTGATTAAACTTTTCAGGATCAATTATTAGGCTCCAAAATTTAAGTTGTTTAAAAATGCTGCCAACAGGCTGGTAACACCTTAATTTTATATCCTGTTACTGCATTGGATGCACCATTAGTGAGGAGAGATGTCCTGGAGAGGTGGCATTTCTAAGCTTCTTTCGCTAAAACTTGGATGTTGTATATGAAAATGAAATGGGAAACAGGTGGTCCTTAGACAGTCTTCTGGCTTGACTGGCTCTGCAGTGTACTAGATCCAGCTGTGCTGCTTGCTCTTTCAGGTAGGCATGTCATGGACCTCGTAGAACTTGTGTCTCTCTTCCCCACGCTTGCTGGACTTTCGGGACTGCAAGTTCCTCCTCGATGCCCCATTCCTTCTTTTCATGTTGAGCTGTGCAGAGAAGGCCAGAGTCTCCAGAAGCACTTGCAGCTCCATGACTTTGAAGAGGATTCATACTTCCTTGGTAATCCCCGGGAGTCCATTGCCTATAGTCAGTACCCCCGGCCTGCAGATTTCCCTCAATGGAATTCTGACAAGCCAAGCTTAAAAGATATAATGATCATGGGCTATTCTATACGCACCATAGACTATAGGTATACTGTGTGGGTTGGCTTTAATCCTGCTGAATTTCTGGCTAATTTTTCTGACATCCATGCAGGGGAACTCTATTTTGTGGATTCTGATCCACTGCAGGATCACAACGTATATAATGACTCCCAACATGGAGGTCTTCCCCACTCATTGAAGCCCTGACTTCTGCCAGCCTAAGAGGACACATACATGTCCCCTTGTCCCCTTCTGGCTCTTGAAAGGTGGCATTAGAGATGGTTATCTTTTACTACCCATTGTATTAGACATAACCTGAGTGGGAAGCAATCAAAACATGCATCATTAATTTGACCTAGGACTATGTGGCAGACAAATCTTTTCATTTAGTTCTTAAGTTATAATTGATGATTGGATTTAGGCTAGGGTGAAACTCTTGCATTTTAAAAGCACTCATAGCTTAGGATAAATAAGTACAAAGTGAACTTACCAAAATGTAATCATACCTTTGTATATAAAATCCATGCTAGCTTCAAATAATACTGTACTCAAGAAATAATTTACTTGTTGAATTTAGTGGATTTTAAAAAGTAACCATATATCTTAGGTAGCCCAGTGTAGTCAAACATGTTAACATGATTCATTTCTTTCTCAAATGTGAAATTAAGTAATAATTCTAGAAGCAACTTCTATATGGTCTATGTTCAACTTTTGTTTCTAAGATTACAGATTTCAAAATCAAAGGTAAAAACACATGGGATTATTAATACAGCATTTCTTTATTAAATAATAAATAATGCTTAGTAAAGTATAGGTAAAGGTAAGAAATTCAGTTAACTATTTCAATACTTGCTGGCCCAAATAATAATTTGTTAGTTAATAGTATAACTCTTGAACTCAGTGGCTATCTGTTAAAATGTCTGTTATTCAGAATGAAAACCATTTAAGATGTAACTATACCCATGACTTGAATCATTCAAAATCATATTCATATTCCTATTTAGAGAATTGCAGATACCCATTTATGCTGGAGGCTGGAGCTATTCTTTTACTCTTTGGTAAAGAAAACATAGATTTATGAAATGTAAATTATCTTGTGGCTTGTAGAAACTTCTCATTAATAGGGTATAAGTAACTTTTAGAATGTAGTTCTGCATTTCTTGCATATTCCCTAAATATGAAAGTAATAGGAAAGGTGTGTAATAGGAATAAGTTTATTTCATTGCCATTGTTAAAGAAAAGTCAATTCTATAATGTACCAAAAACTGTTCAGTTATCAGTAGTCAACAGCTTTTCAAAATACAGTGTATTTAGTCTTGTATTATATGAATAATTTCAATAATTTTCTCCTTAAAATGCCTCAGTGTTTCAAGATAAATGTTTGTAAAACAGAATATAGCAAATAGATAATTAAATTACTGTCATGTATTAAATTGTAACCCCAAAGCCAAGATATTATTTTTAAGTCTGTAAAATCTCAAAAACAGGTTGTTTTTACTAATTGGCCTACTGTAGATGGGTAGCTGATAGTACAATGGTTTTCCTGAGCAGTTTCTATATGGGGATCCATGGTCCCATTCATCTCTCCCAAATTTGTCTCTCATCTAGAAACTGACTTCTGTAGATGATTTGTTTTAGTATTCTCTTATTCTTTATCTTATTGCTCTCATTGTATTCACTCAGTGCCATTTTTTACAATTTAGTTTAGAATTTCCTTCCTTCCTTCCGTCCTTCCTTCCTTCCCTCCCTCCTCCCTCCCTCCCTCCCTCCCTCCCTCCCTCCCTCCTCCCTCCCTCCCTCCCTCCCTCCCTTCCTTTCTTTGTTTGTTTTTTAAGACAGGGCTTCTCTGTGTAGCTTTGGAGCCTTTCCTGGAGCTCACTCTGTAGACCAGGCTGGTCTTGAACTCACAGAGATCCACCTGCCTCTGCCTCCTGAATGTTGGGATTAAAGGCGTGCAGTCACTGCCCAGATGTTTAGAAGTTCTTAAACAACATGTGTTTATTTTGCTTAGCTTTATCTCCTACTCCATAATTATAGGGACAGATTTTGACACAGGTTTTTATTTTATATCCCTTTATTGTTCCTGTTTGACCATAGTATATGCATTTCACTTTTTTTATTTTATCTCCTGAAGTAGTTTTAGTGTCAGCTCCCTCCAAATTCTGCTTCTGATGAAGTCATAAGCCCAGTGGTGCTATCCACTTAGTAGTCACAAGACATATGTGACTATTTAAATTTATTTTATTGACATGAAATAAAAATTTCAATGATTTCTGGTACATCACAATTCAAGTGCTCAGTATCTACACTTAGAACTTTTCCATAATAGCAGACAGAGCTGCCCTGGATTTGAGCTAGATGTGTTGGCCTTGATTGGCAGGTTCCTGCAATGATCAAACTGTATTTGGTTTAGCAATAGAGTAGAGAGTTTGCTGTGGCCATCAGCCTCTTCCTTTCATTCTCATTGCCATTGCCTTTGTCCTTCTCCCTCTCTTTCCTAAATAGTTCACCTCCCCCCCCCTTTTCCTCCCCTGTTCCTTAAGGAATCCATGTGTCTTCCTAAAAATTCCTCTTGACCCTGCCCTTTGAGAACACCGTCAGTGCCTACTAAGGGTCTTGAAAGACCTCCGCTGAGCAGTCAGAGTCTTCCCTGGCTCCACAATGCCCCTTCCCTTGGTTGACTTTCCCTTGCCAATCCCTGCCTCCCTGGCCCTTCTAGTTTGTGCCCTCTCTTCTTTGCTCTGACCCCTTCATGGCCATTCTTCACAGCCTGGCTCCCCTGCCCCCCTGCTTAGAGGCTAAGGCTCTCAGGACTCTCTTGACTGTGTTGTGGGGGAAAGTGAACACATCTAAAAAATCTGCTATTTACTTCACTTTTAAAAAGGTATTTTTTCCTCAGTCTGAATTTTGATGTGTTAATTATAGAAAAATTGGAAATCAGAAATGTAATAAAAGGTGATAAAATGTCTGAGTGCTTTATCCTGAGATTGTCACTTAATATCTTGTCCTTTTGGGGATATGAATGTTTTACATTTCTTGATTCTCTATGTTCTTTATAATACAATTTCTGTTCTTATTTTCTCTCTAAATATTATGTATTGTTATTAGTGATATTTGCAGATATTTTGTATTGCTGGTAATATATTTTATTGCATAGTTTTAGTATAATTTGCTTAACTTCCTATTAATTGTTGGAAATTTAGGTTATTTCCAAAATTTTAGTATTACAGATAATTCTGTGATTAACTTTGTGAGTAAAAATGTTTTTATTATTTCAAAATATTCCCATAGGTTAGTCTCTCAGTGGCAAGTCATCAAAACCAGCTCCATTTTCTTCTCGCTCTGTTGCTACTATAGCATACTAAAGTTAGAAAAGGAAGTCAATAAGCCTATCAATAAGAACCATAACACCAAGAAAGAAAGCTTGTAGTCCTACAATAATAGGTGAAAGTTGTATCCTGCTTTGACTTTTGATTCTTTTCGTATTAATGACACGAGCCATTATTCTCTCTGTGTGATAGTTGGGTATTTACATTTATAGTTGTCTAACTTTCTGTGGTTATATTATGGGTCTTACCTTTTAATGTAATGAAATAAATTGCTTTTTCTGGTGAGATAGTTTTTCTTGCATATTTGTATTAACCATAGAACAACTCCATTTGGGAATTGAATAAATACTTGTTTTCCTTTGAAATTTTTAGGGGGTCTTAGTGTCTTTCCACCTACTTGTAAGAATAATGTATGTTCATTGTATGAAATATTAAAAAAGCAAAAAAAAGTGAATCTAGAAAGAAGTCCACTTTCTTAGTTGCTTTTTGGAAATTATTTTTATTTTATGCATATGAGTATTTTGCCTGCATGTGTCTCTGTACAGCATGTGTGTTCCTAATGCTGTCTGAGGCCAGAACAAAGAGTTGGATCGCCAGGAACTGCAGTTACAGACAGCTATTAGCTACAATGTGGGTGCTGGGAATTGAACCAGGTCTTCTAGAAGAGCAGTCATTGCTCTTAACTGATAAGCCATCTCTGCAGCTTCCTTAGTTTCTTTATTGCTTGTAACAACATACATAACCAAAGGGAGGAAGGCTTGATTTAGCTCCCAGTCCATCATGAGGTTGCAAGCAAAGGTATCAGGATCTTGGATCCCCTGGTCACATTCCACTGATAGTCAGAAGAGAGTAATGAATATGTGTGTGCTAATGCTCTGCTTGTTCTGTACAGTCCAGGATCTGATCATCAGACAGGGAATGGTCTTACTCATATCATAGTTAAGATGCATTTTCCCCACATTAGTTAATGGAATGAAGATAATCCCTCGTGGACATGCCCAGAAGTCCATCTCTTGGGTGATTCTGGATTTTTATCATTGTGGCAACACTAAAAATCATATCAATTTTTCAGAATATAGCTAATGTTGACATCTGTGTGTATTTCTACTCCTTTTTGTGTCCAAGTCCATATGTGTAGATAAGGATATGGATATTTGTCTTTTCATTAAGTGGAGTCTACTACATAGTCTCTCTCTTAATTGTGATCTGGTGTAATAGCAGCATTTTTGGGAGAGAAGACTTTATTATGTTGCTCAGAGTGGCCTCAAGCTCAGTATATTCTTACCTTTACAGATAGATTTTGTCACAGCTTAGATAACAAGATAAAAAAAAACAAGGGCATTGTACAATTTAAGCAGCTGCTATAGAACCAAGCCACTCTTAAGCTTTAGCATGGTTTTTCACAGTAGTTGGCAGGTATTGATTAATAATTAACTACTACCACCTTTCCTGCATTTAAACATTAGCAAACTATGTCATAAAATGTACCATCCTCACCACTTATTTGCTTACATCACAATCAGTTTTCTCTTCCTCCCCTCTTGCCAGTTCCTTCTACCCCATCCCCCACTACATCGAATCTTCTTACACTGTCCGTCTTCAGATATAGGTGGGTCTCCCACAGCCAGCCATGGTATATCAAGTTGCAATAAGACTAGGTACCTCCTCTCCTAGTAAGGCTGGATGAGGTGACCCAGTAGGAAGAAAGGGTCCTAAAAGCAGGGAACACAGAGACAGCCCTGCTCCCACTGTTAGGAGTCAGTCTCATGGGAAGACCAAACAACTGTTGCATATATGCAGAGGTACCAGGTCAGACCCATGCAGGTTCCCTGATTGTTGATTCCGGCTCTGTGAGCCCCTATGAGCCCAGGATACTTGAGCTTGTGAATTTTCTTGTGTCCTTGACCCCTCTGGCTCCTACAATCCTTTCTCCCCCTCTTCTGCAGGATTCCCCCAACTCTGCTTAAAGTTTGGCTGTGGGTCTCTGCATTTGTTTCCATCAGTTGCTGGATGAAGCGTCCCTGATGATAATTGGGCTATGAGTATAGCAGAATACCATTAAGAATCATTTCAGTCACTTTTTTGCCATCTGTGTTTAGTGTTATGCTAGGTCTCTGGGGTATCCTACCTCTGTGTCCTGGCCCTTAGGGGTAAGCTCCTTCTCAGAGTATGGGTCTCTAGCTGTGCCAGTCATTAGTTGGTCACTCCCACAAATTTTGTGTCATCTTTACCCTGGTACATCTTGTAGCCAGGACAGATTGCAGGTTGAAGGGTTTATGGCTGAGTTGGTGTCACGGCCTCTACCCTGGAAGTCTTGATGGTTGTAGGAGGTGGGTGGTTCAGGCTCCATATTCCCCATTGCTAGAAGTCTTACCTAGGGTCAGCCTCATAGATTCCTTGGAGTTTCCATTGCTCTAGGTTTCTAGCTCATCCCAGGGATGCCCCCAGATTCTAGTTGTCTCTCCCAGTACTCTCTCCCTCCATCCTCCCCCAACATGGTCCCTTCTGTTGCCATTACCACCCCTTTCCAGACCCCTCCCCTTGTCCACTGGCAATATCCATTCTATTTCCCCTTCACAATGAAATTCATGCATCTCCCTTGACCTCTTGAGCTCTCCTTGTTACTTAGCTTCTCTGGGTCTGTGGATTGTAGCATGGTTATTATTTACTTTACAGCCAATATTTGTTTATGAGTAAATATATACCATGCTTGTCTTTCTGGGTCTGGATTAACTCACTTAGGATGATTGTTTTCTAGTTCTAGCTATTTGCCAGCAAATTTCCTGATGTCATTTTTTAAACCATGTTTAACCATTGTTTTTAACCGAGGAAATATACCACATTTTCTTTATCCATTCTTTGGTTGAGTGACATCCAGGTTGTTTCTAGTTTCTGGCTCTTACGAATAAAGCTGATATGAACATAGTTGTGCAAGTGTCCTTGTGGTATGGCAGAGTGTCCTTGGGCATATGCCTAGGATTGGTATAGCTAGGTCTTTAGGTATATTGAGTCCCAATTTTCTGAGAAACCACTACACTGATTTCCCAAGTGGTCATACAAGTTTGCATTCCCACCAGCAATGGAGAATCGTTCCCCTTTTCTCCACATCCACTCCAGCATAAACTGTCATTGGTGTTTTTTATTTTAGCCATTCTGACAGGAGTAAGATGGTATCTCAGAGTTGTTTTGATTTGCATTTCCCTTATGGCTAAAGATGTTGAGCAATTTCTCAAGTGTCTTTCAGCCATTTTAGATTCCTCTATTGAGAATTTTCAATTTAGTTCTGTACCCCACTTTTTAATTGGACTATTTGTGTTTTCATGACCAGCTTCTTGAGTTCATTGTGTATTTTGGAAATCAGCCCTCTGTCAGGTGTGGGTTGAACTGGGATTGTCATGTAAAACAATCCTGTTTCTAATTCAAATAAAAAAAGTTTGAAAAAAAAGGATATTTTCCCATTCTGTGGGCTGCCATCTTGTCTTGTTGACTGTGTCCTTTGCCTTACAGAAGCTTCTCAGTTTCAGGAGGTCCCATTTATTAATTGTTGATCTCAGTGTCTGTGCTACTGGTTGGGGGAGGAACAGACAAGGAGAGCAAGGAAAGAGATACCTTAATAGAGGGGGCCATTATGGGCTTAACGAGAAATCTGGCACTAGGTCCTGCCCCAAATGATGTGACATCCCTGAGGAGTGGATGGGGGTGGGGTGGAGGGTTCATGGGGGAATGGGCGGATGGGAGGGAGAGGGAATTGGGATTGGTATGTAAAATAAGATTGTTTTAATTTAAATAAAAATTAAAAAACACAGGTGAGGAAAAGAAGGAAGAGGGGGAGGAGAGGGGAGGGAGGGAGAAAGAAATAGAGAAAAGTACACAAAATATAAATTTAGGCTGCTGAATCTATTTTGTTGTTTTTGCATGTATGATTTCAAGACTGACCACTTTGTATTTAAAAACCTATTATGGGGTGTGCCAGATAATTTTGTGTGAACTTGACACAAACTAAAGCCATCTGAGAGGAGGAAACTTCAATTGAGGAAAAGTCTCCATAAGATTAGACTGTATGCAAGCCTGTGGGGTATTTTCTTAATTAGTGAATGATGAGGGAGGGCCCAGCCCATCTCATTGTAGGTGATGACACCTGTGGGCTCGTGCTCTTGGGTTCTATAAGAAAACAGGATGAGCAAGCCATGGGGAGCAAGCAGCACCTGTTCTTGGCCTGTGCATCTGCTCCTGCCTTCAGGTTCCTGCCCTGTTTGAGTTCCTGTGCTGATTTCTGAAGGGTCCATGAGCCAGTTAAAGATGGCACCAAGGGGAAGTTAGGAGGGTGGGTTCTGAGATGTTTACAAAAAAGGGTGATTGGTTGCCAAGATCGAATCAGATGAGGTCACTGCATGAATGGCTCGTGTTCACTAGTTAAAGCATAGGGAGCCTAAGTGCATGATAGGGTGACCTTTAAAACTATTGCCTGGCGCCGGGAGGTGGTGTCCAACGCCTTTAATCCCAGCACTCGGGAGGCAGAGGCAGGCGCATCTCTGTGAGTTTGAGGCCAGCCTGGTCTACAGAGCGAGTGCCAGGATAGGCTCCAAAGCTACACAGAGAAACCCTGTCTTGAAAAACAAAAACAAACAAACAAAAAACCTATTGGCTGGCTGTTTTCCTACTGTGTTTTTTTTTTTTCTTTAAAACATGCTTGCTTTGGGGCAATAAATGAGTTCTGCTTGACTAGACTCCCCCTGCATCTGATTGTCTCCAGGATCATGGGAAGCTGGGGAATGGGCAAGCAGTGCACTTACCCTTCCACGGACCTAGCTCAGCCTTCCTTGGTTGGGCTAAGAGCCTGCATCTGGCACCCAATGAGGTGAAGGACCTACATCTTGGCCGAGGCTAAGTGACTTCTCAGGGCAAGTGAGACCCTTAGTATGAGTAACTATTTTTAGTAAGAAGGGAGAAGGGAGAAGGAGAGGGACAGGAGAAGTCTGCTAAAGATGAGGCAGAGGAGAAATGAGCCAAACCATTGGCCCCAGGTAACTCCAGACCCATGCCTTGTGCTCCTGGGAGTGAGGGTATTTATTAGGTTCCCCTATACTGCCCTCAGGGAAAATCCATGGGACCTGGACTCCTATGATGGACCGGACAACAGCAGGTCGAGACCTAGGGACCCGTTTTATGTGGAGGCCTACCCAATCAAGGAGGGGATGCAACTAGAGCCTCCCAAGCCTACCCGGTAAACTAGGCCTCCGGGCCCAACAGGCTCTAGATTGGTATCCTTGGGAGGCCAGGGATCTTAAAGAGCTTGGCAAGGCTGTGGAGGAAGATGGTCCTAATTCCCCTTGGACACAGACCCTGTTGCAGGACATTGTCTATCATCCGTGCATCCCTAAGGACTGGCTGGATGTGGCTAAGGCAGTCCTCCCTAGTTCTCAGTTTATCAAATGGTATGCCTTTTATAAGGAGGAATGCGGTGTGTGTGTGCGTGCGCGCGCGCGTGCATTCTAGATGTTTTTCTATGACAGGGAGCATGATCTCTGTCTCCCCATTTACCTTCTCTTGTCATCTGCTCTCCCTCTGGCCTTCAGATAAGGATTACTTCTTGAGGATTGGTAGTGAGGTGCTCTTGAGTACCATTGTGGACAATGGCATGCCTCTCAATTTGCTTTGTAGTTACAGTAGCAAGAGGAAGCAGGCAACTAGGTAAAAGGAGTAACATAGCAGTTCAAGGTTGGAAAAGTCTGCTTCTAGATGTGGTATACTCTATCACCTGAGGCATGAAAACATTTCCTAGGTCTGTGTTTCTCAGGGTGTCACGGCTTGCAAGGTGGTAGGACTTGGGAGGATGGAATCAATAAATGAAGCAGACTAAATTCTCATGCAATAGTCAACTTTATTTGGACCATCAGATAATTTATACTTCAAAGGCTAAGAAGAGTCACATGACTAAAGTGTCCAATCATGAGGGCAAGCCATACATGACAAAAACATGATTTTCTCATTGAGACATATAAACAGATAACAATAGCCATTCCTCCTCACTACATCTTGGAGGGACAGGAAAGCATAATCCAAGAACAATTCTGTATTTTTGAAGAAACTGAGGTCACAAGACTGTTGTCTTGGTTTCTTGGAGTTTTCTTACATGTACTCCAACATTTCCTCACATGACTCCATTCTTGGATCATATTCTGACATCAAGGGACATTTTTCTTTCCTTTAAAAATATATTTAATTTACTTTTGAGAGTCTCACATAAGATTACTATGTTTGCATAATTTCCCCTTCCTCTTCTCCCTCCAACTCCTTTCATATTTATCCTCACTCTTCAAAATCATAGTTTCTTATTCTTTAATTATTATTGTTACACACACACACACACACACACACACACACACACACACACACACACACAGAGTCTGTGGACTTCATTTAGTGTTGCTCACATGTATATATGTTTAGGGCTGAACACTTGGAATTGGATCCTCCCTGGAGTGGACTGATTCTCTCTTATAATGAGAACCGATCTGTAGTCTGTATGGTTAAGATATCTTTATTCAGATAAACACCAGCCAAACGCAAGCCAGAGCATGCCCAGGGCAGCAAGGCAGCGAGGCCAGAGAGAAGGGCTCCCATGTGCTTTGTCAGCCCTTAAGAACCCCTCCCAAGTCATCCTGACCTCACCTTGACCACGCCCTGACAGGCATGGCTTACTGTCCCCTACAATTCTCCTTTTAATCTAAAAGAGGATTAAAACTTAACAGTGTAAGGTATCCAAAATTAACAATCATAAATGTGAACTATAAGAAGATACAATAATCTGCTATTGCACATCCTAACTATGTCTATTTCAGCTAAACCCTAAAGTCATCTGAAAGAGGTGTCCAAACCTGAACACCTCCTTCCAATCCCAACAATAAACAATAGGAAAGTTATTCCTAACTAGGCTTACAGTGCCCTAATAGACAATAATGGGGAACAGGGTCGTAGCATCCTCCAAGTTACTTCCTGCTGAAATGGGACGATGGTAGCCTCGTGGGGTCCTGTGGGAAGAAAATGTTAGTATAGTGAAAGTCTCTAATGGATTATCCAGTCCATGTTAGATGGGATTTTCTTGATTGAAGATCTAGGTTGAAATCTTCAACTTGATTGAAGTCAGTACTCGAAGCTCTGGTCAGAGTGTCTGTTGAAATGGAGTAAGTTGGATCCAGTGCAGTCGAGGAGGTATAGCCCAATTTCTTTTCCGGAGCGTCCAGGGATTGCTGTCAGGTGGGTCTTCATTGGCGTATGGCACGTTCCTTTTGTTTGATGGTTATAGCTACCTTCTCTTCTTAAGTATCTACCCATGTAGCGTTCTTGGATTTCTGGAAATGAGTTTTCCTGTGAAGATAGAAGCAAAACACTTCCCTTTCCTTTGGGATGTTTTATTTAGTTTATGAGATCTACCTCAGTTTAGGGCTGACCACTTGGGATTGGATCACCTCAGGTGTCTCCTCCCTGGAGTGGAAGGGATTGGGCCTTATGACATTTTTCCATACATGCTGGCATGGCAATTGGTATTCCCAAGTTTTATTTCTTGTTTATATAACAATACTATCTCGATTTCATGGGTATAGCTTCCTTGTCATATGTAGAAGACACTGACTCATAGCAGATGTCTCAGCATCCTGGCTCTTAAACTCTTTCCACCCCTCTTCTGTGATGTTCCCTGAACCTTAGGTTTATAGGTTGTGTTATAGATGTATCAATAGTGTTGGTAACACACAGTTATTCTTTGCATTTTGACCACTAAATTCTCCCTCTGTGCTGCCATTACTCCCCACTTGCCAGGAAACTTCCTTCCTTGCCATTTTTCCTATTTCCTCCATAATAGCACCTGCTATTCTCCTTTCTAGAGTCACTTCTCTATTGCCCTTTTTACCTTTCTGGTATCTGCAGTTGGTTCGGGTTATATACTCATGAAGGTTTGGAGCTAGGTGGTGGTATCAGAGGACATTTTTCAATAACCAGAGCCTGTTTTGTTTGTCATAGGTGGTACCTAATGAATAGAGGCCAGGAATTATAGGAAGCATGCATTGATCAGATCCCCACATGTAACTATCTGGCCCAAAGTACAGTTTCCAGCATCAAGTAACCCTAATCTCCATGCAATTGCATGGAGAATTAACTACTAAGACGTCTGTCTTTTAGAATTTTGATTGGATAATGAATATGAATTATTAAAATAATATGTTTATCTATATGAAGTCTTGGAACTTCTCATATATCCATGGAATTATCTTTAAAGATGGTAAAAGAGTTCAAATACAAATAAAAATTGTAAGTTTTTCTTTAGTGGTAGTCAGTTGGATTTCTTTCTGTTTCCTGTGTGTCCTCTCCCATCCAGGTGTCTTCTCTTATAGAAGATGAGTTATACCAGGTGATTTGTTTTAAAGAAATAATATATTCCTTATTTATGAGAAAATATTACTTAGTTATCATAGAAAATTTGAGAAAATGCACAAGGTAAAAAAAAATCTCAGTGATTCATGGGGCTGGAGGATCAGACCTAGCTGTACAGTAGAGTTCAAGGCTAGCCTGGACAATTTAGTTCGATCCTGTCTCAAATTTTAGAGAAAGTTGATGAGATCATCCCATTTAGAACTGACTCTTCCAAAATCTTTTACTGTATATATTGTTCAGTTGTGGTTTTCTGTGTTCGTTCCCATCTACTGCAAGGGGAAGCTTCTGTGATGATGACTGAGTGAGAACGCACTGATCAATGTATGTAGCAGAATGTCATTAAGATGCATTTTATTACTATGTTTCTTTTTTAAAAAATTTTATTAGTCCAAATAAGGAACAAGCTTGCTTCACATGTCAATCCCTTCTCCCTCTCCCTC
>NC_048604.1:5328235-5330738 GCF_003668045.3 Cricetulus griseus
TTGTACAGGCCAGATGATTCTGTGGGTTTCACCAGCCTGGTCCCGACCCCTTTGATCTTCATTCCTCCCTCTCTTCATCTAGGTTCCAGAGTTCAGCTCAGTGTATTTCTGTGGATGTCTGCCTCTGCTTCCATAAGCCACTGGATGAGGGCTCTAGGATGGCATAAAAAGCAGTCATCAATCTCATTATAGGGGAAGGGCATTTAGGTTATCCTCTCCATCATTGCCTAGCATGAGGGTCGGGGACAGGGAGCTTCCAGAACAAGAGGAGGAGAAGAGGAGGAGAGAGGGGGAAATGGAGGAGCAGAAATGTTGAGTTGGGGGAAGAATAGAGGAGAGCAGGATGAGAGATACCATATCAGAGGGAGCCATTATAGGACATATAGAGAGATCTTGCACTAGGGAGATTTCGTGATATCTACAAGGATGACACGAACTTACTATGTTTCTTTAGCAGGACAATGGTATTTGGTTTTCTCCTAAGCCCATGGTATTCTCAGGTTCTTGTTCACCCTAGCAGTGTCAAGCATGGGTTATATCTGATTGAGTGGGCCTTAAATCCAATCCGAGAGGAGTTGGTTACTCCCACAACATTTAAGCCACTATCACACCACCATATCTCAGGGCAATTCACCATTGTAGGTCACAGGGCTTGTAGCTGGGTTTGTGTTTAGCTTTCTCTTCTGGTAGCATCTCAAGCACTTTACAGTACCATGAATACTAGTTAGTAGGGGTAAAGGCTGGTGCTTAAGGTAAAGAAGTTAAGGAGTTAAGCACCAGCTCCACTTCTCTGTGTTTAATGAGATATGCAGATGTTGTCTTCAGTGATAGGGCCTTACCATCGGTTTATAGAGAGTGACCTGCTCATGATGCATACTTTTTTGTTTTGGTTTTTTGAGATAGGGTTTCTCTGTGTAGCTCTGGAGCCTGTCCTGGAACTCGCTCTATAAACCAGGCTGGTCTCAAACTCACAGAGATCTGCCTACCTATGCCTCCTGAGTGCTACAATTAAAGGTGCGCACCACCTCTGCCCAGCTCATGAGGCATATTTTTTAAGGACTCCTCAACTACCAATTCCTAAGGCACACCAATCAAGAAAATTTCCCTGTGGCTCCTCCCCTGGAGGACAAAACATAGAGTGCCTGAGTTTCTTTCCTCCCCTATGACATCTGATGCCCATGAATATATTTGCAGTACTTAACATAGAGGCCACTGATTTCCAGAGTTTGAACTCTCTAATAGGGAGTAGGTGGGTAGGTCAGAAAACTGAGGCATGTTGATTTTTGTCTCTAGGTATTTATATCCAAGTTTCCATATCTTCTCATTTCCATTCTGTGTTGCCATCTATCTCTTTTTCCTGCCATCCCTGGATATTTCAGTGAGTTTTCATTACTCTGAAAACAAATAGAAAATTCTTTCAGTTGGCCTTGAGACAGACCCTTTGTTTGGCCTGTACCAACCTATCACCTATTCTAAAGTCTACCCTGATTGGGGGCCAGCTGTGCCCTTCAGAGGGCGCGCTGCCCTTGCACCAAGTCACGCTGCAATATTGCAACATTTGCATGCCACTTCTTAGGGCTTCTATCATTGTGCTTTTGTGTGCGCTTGTACAATGATTTCATTTGTATCTGTTTCCCTGCTCAGTACTGTGAGGACATATCCTGTGTACTGTTTTGTTCCAGGCCCATCTTTATAATGGATGCCTTATATTCTGTAAGTTCCCTAAATTCCTGTTGCTGACTCTTTTAGCTTGTTTACAGGGCTATTTCTCCTGTAAACTATGACACGGAGAGTTTCACTCCGTGTGTTGATCTTTGTACACCTGTGTGTTAATATATCTCTAAAGGATCAAATTGTAGAGTGTAATTAGCTGGTCCAAGGCATATGTCAAGGACATGAGTCAATATTTTGGCAACTAACATTGTAAATGCTTTCCTCCACTTGGGCAACTCCTGGCACTGTCATTTTGCCAGAGGCATGAAATCCAGGTGTTCGTGTTTTTTAGACATTGTAATGAGACTGTGCTATCTACAAAGTTCATGATGGAGAACCATGTTATCTAGTTTTCAAAATAACACAAAAAGCTTATGTTTTAAGTAAATGTATGCTTTTGTGTTGGGACACATTTATAGATATCCTGGTGTATATGCGCTCATGGACCACAGATTGACCTTGCCAGTGAGGGAGGTATCTTTGTAACCAGAGAGCAGGCATGTGACTTGGCATTGAAACTCTCCTTGAGTTTGCAGTAGAAAGCAGTGGTGGGATGGCTCTTTAGTAATGATGGCCACCACTGTTCAGCCTGTTAAAATACTTTCTGTGTATGTGTGTCTGTGACTTTAGTGGTAGTTACTGGAATCTTATCAATCACTTTTGTCCTTGCCCATTAATGTCTAAATCTGTGGCCTCTCCTGAGGTTTTGTAAGTTACTCAGTAGTCTTCCCAAAACAAAACAAAATGAAGCAAACAGCCCCAAACAACAACAACCGCAACAAAATAGCCT